>NW_027222395.1:1818181-2121212 GCF_041296265.1 Equus caballus
CTAACCACAGGCTGCATTAGATACCCATAGCTCTGCTGCAGCCCAGAGTGGGCAAGTGAGATCCTGTGGGACCTGATGGCGGCAGAGCTGCTAGTCTAGGTGAACCTGCTCCCCGCTGCTGTGAAAGCCCATAATACCACTGCAGACCCTAAGGAGAGGGCATGTCTAGGTGTTCTGTGAGAGTAGACACCAGCAACCTGAGGTCCCATTGTGATTGCCCCCACAGATGACAGGGGACCTCACAGGGCCACTGAGATCACAGTGAGGGGCCCAGGCTCAGTCAGGAGCAGCTGACAGGGATCCTTGTCAGTGCAGGTTACACAGCTGCTGCCCACTCCCCACCAATAGAAGCAAGTGGAAGCAGTAACCAAATTCTGTTTCTATGTGGAGTCACAAATCCATGCAATCAAGCAGTATGAAAAAATATATATTAAATCTTCAGAACAGAAGGAAAATTATAAGTACCAAGAAAACAATCCCAAAGACACTGAAATCTATAACCTAAATGACAACAAATTCAAAAGAGCTATCATTAAAAAATTCAATGAGTTAAAACAGAATACAGATAGACAACTCAACGAGTTCAGGAGCTATGTCACAAAAGAGCTTGATACTATAAAGAAGAACCAATCAGAAATGTTGGAGATGAAGAAATCAATGGAGGAGATTAAGAAAAAATCTGGACTCTCTGAACAGTAGTATTGATAACATAGAGGACCTAATTACCAATTTTTAGGATAAGAATATAGAAATGCTTTGGATAGAGGAGGAGAGAGAACTGAGACTAAAAAGAAATGAAGAACTCTCCAAGAAATATCCAACTCAATTAGGAAATGCAACATAAGGATTATAGGTATCCCAGAAGGAGAAGGGGGCAGAAAGCCTGTTAAAAGAAATGATGGCTGAGAACTTCCCAAACCTGGGGGAAGAGATGGAAATCCATGTGACAAAAGTTAATAGATCTCCACACTTTATCAATGTAAAAAGGCCAACTCAAAGGCAGATAGTAGTGAAGCTTGCAAAACTCAACAACATCCTTCAAATATGATGGAGAAATAATAACTTTCCCAGATAAACAAAAGTTAAGGGAGTTCATTGTGACAAGAACCACATTCAAGAAATGCTCAGGAAAACCTTCATACCTGGAAAAAAAAAAAAAAAGGAAGGAAAGGGGTTACAAAACCCAGAACAAAGGAGATAAGTAGAAAGAAAAAATCAGAAAATTGCAACTTTGCATCAGAATAGGTTAGCAAATCTAAATATAACATTAAATGTAAAAGAAAGGGAAGCACCAAGAATAAATATAATCTTCTTATTTTAACCTCAAACTCAAAACACAAGAAGGAAGAAAAGAAAGATCTGACAATAACAATGTAGAAAGAGAAGAGGAAAGGGATGGAATGGATTAATCTAAGGAAATAACAGACTGTAAGAAAATGGACTATCTCATCTATGAGATGTTTTATACAAACCACGTGGTAACCACTAAACAAATAACAAGAATAGAGACACAAATTACAAATAAGAAGAAAGCCAATATAGAAAACTACCTACCTGAATTGATAGTCCAAAAATCATGGGATGAGAAACAAAGGAAATGCAGGAGAACCAGAAAACAAGTGATAAAATGGCAGCATTAGGCCCCCACATGTCAATAATAACTCTACATGTAAATGGATTGAACTTTCTAATCAAAAGACACAGAGTGGCAGGATGGATTAAAGAACAAGACCCAACAATATGCTGCCTCCAGAAACACCTCAGCCACAAAGACCAACACAGACTCAGAGTGAAGTGATGGAAGATGATACTCCAAGCTAATAATGAAGATAAGAAAGCAGGTGTCACCATACTTTTATCAGGCAAAGTAGACTTCAAAGCAAAAAGGTAAAGAGAAACAAAGAGGGGCCATTTATAATGATAAAAGGGACACCACCAAAAGGACATGACACTTATAAATATATACACATCCAACACAGGAGCACTAAAGTACATAAAACAACTATCAACAAAACTAAAAGGAGATATCAACAACAATACAATAATAGTAGGGGACCTCAACACCCCAATAACACCAATGGATAGATCATACAGACAGAAAGTTAACCAGGAAATTGTAGAATTAAATGAAAAACTAGACGAGATGGACTTAATAGATATATATAGAACACTCCATCCAAAAACAGCAGGTTACACATTCTTCTCAAGTACACATGGAACATTCTCAAGGATAGACCAAACGGGAAACAAAGCAAGCCTCAACAACTTCAAGAAGATTGAAATAATATCAAGCATCATTTCCAACTACAATGCCATGAAACTAGAAATCAACTCAAGAATAAAGCTAGGAAAGGGGCAAAAATGTGGAAATTAAATAACATGCTACTGAACAACCAGTGGATAATTGAAAAAATTAAAGTAGAAATCAAATATTATCTGGAGACAAATGAAAATGAAAACAGACAATATCAACTCATTTGGGATGCAACAAAAGTGGTCCTAAGAGGTAAATTCATTGCAATGGAGGCCCACCTCAATAAGCAAGAAAAATCTCAAGTAAGCAATCTCAAATTAAAGCTAACAGAATTAGAAAAAGAGGAATAAATAAAAACCAATGTCAGTAGAATGAGGGAAATAATAAAAAATAGAGCAGAAATAAACAAAATTGAAAGAGAAAAGACAGTAGAAAGAATCAATGAAACAAAGAGGTAGCTCTTTGAGAAAATAAACAAAATTGACAAACCCTTAGCCAGGCTCACTAAGAAAAAAAGAGAGAAGACACAAATAAAATTAGAGTTGAAAGTGGAGAAATCACAACAGATAAAACGGAAAAACAAAAGATTATAAGAGAATATTATGAAAAACTATATGCCAAAAAATTGGACAGTCTAGAAAAAATGGATAAATTCTTAGACTCTTACAAGCTCCCAAAACTGAATCAGGAAGAAACAGAGAATCTGAATTGACCAATCAGAAGTAAAGAAATTGAAACAGCAAGCAAAAATCTCCCCAAAAATGAAAATCCAGGACCAGACAGCTTCTCTAGAGAATTCTACCAAACTTTCAAAGAAACTTTAATACCTATCCTTCTCAAACTATTCCAGAAAATTGAGGAAGATGGAGCACTCCCTAACACATTCTATGAAGCCAACATCACCCTCATCCCAAAACCAGACAAGGACAACACAAAGCAGGAAAACTACAGGCCAATATCACTGATGAACATAGATGCAAAAATCCTCAACAAAATTCTGGCAAACCGAATACAGCAATACATTAAAAGGATCATACACCATGATTGAGTGGGATTTATCCCAGGGACACAGGCATGGTTCAACATCCACAAGTCAATCAACATGATACACCACATTAACAAAATTAGAAACAAAAACCACATGATCATCTCAACAGAGGCAGAGAAAGCATTCAATAAGATCCAAGATCCATTTATGAGAAAAAATCTCACTAAAATGGGTATAGAAGGCAAGTACCTCAACATAATAAACACCATATATGACAATCTCACAGCCAACATCATACTCAGTGGGCAAAAACTGAACGCCATCCCTCTAAGAACAGGAACAAGACAGGAGTGTCCACTCTCACCACTCTTATTCAACATTGCACTGGATGTTTTGGCCAGAGCAATTAAGCAGGAGAAAGGAATCAAAGGAATCCAAATAGGGAAGGAAGAAGTGAAACGCTCACTGTTTGCAGAAGACATGACCTTATATATAGAAAAAGACAAAGAATCCATTGAAAAGCTTTTAGAAATAATCAACAACTACAGAAAGGTTGAAGGGTATAAAGTCAACTTACATAAATCAGTAGCATTGCTATACTCTAATACAAACTGACAGAAAAAGAACTCAAGAAGACAATCCCATTCACAATCACAACAAAAAGAATAAAATACCTTGGGGTAAATTTGACCAAGGAAGTGAAAGACCTATACAACAAAAACTACAAGACTTTCTTGAAAGAAATTGATGAAGACAAAATGAGATGGAAATTTATGAATACAAAATGTGCATGGAAATGCATGTACATGGATTGAAAGAATAAACATACTTATAATGTCCATACTGCCTAAAGCAATCTACAGACTCAATGCAATCCCAATCATAATCCCAATGACATTCTTTAAAGAAATATAAGAAAGAATCCTAAAATTCATATGGGGCAGCAAAAGACCCAGAATTGCTAAAGCAATCCTGAGAAAAAAGAACAAAGCTGGAGGCATCACAATCCCTGACTTTAAAACATACTACAAAGCTATAGTAATCAAAACAGCATGGTACTGGTACAAAAACACGGGCACAGATGAGTGGAACATAATTGAAAGCCCAGGAATAAAACCACACATCTAAGGACAGCTAATCTTTGACAAAGGAGCTGAGGGCCTACAATGGAGAAAAGAAAGTCTTTTCGACAAATGGTGTTGGGAAAACTGGAAAGCCACATGTGAAAGAATGAAAGTTGGCTATTCTTTTTCACCATTCATCAAAATAAACTCAAAATGGATCAAAGACCTAAAGGTAAGACCTGAAACCATAACGTTTGTAGAACAAAATATAGGCAGTACATTCTTTGACGTCAGTATTAAAAGGATCTTTTCGGACACCATGTCTTCTCAGAAAAGGGAAACAACAGAAAGAATAAACAAATGGGACTTCATCAGACTAGAGAGCTTCTTTAAGGCAAGGGAAAACAGGATTGAAACAAAAGAACAACCCACTAACTGGGAAAAAATATTTGCAAATTATATATCCAACAACGGGTTAATCGCCATACTATATAAAGAACTCACACAACTCAACAACAAAAAATCAAACAACCTGATCAAAAATTGGGCAGGAGACATGAACAGATATCTCTTCAAAGAAGATATACAGATGGTGAATAGGCACATGAAAAGATGTTCATCATCACTGATCATCAGGGAAATGAAAATCAAAACTACAAGAAGATATCACCTTACACCCTTTAGAATGGCAAAAATAACCAAAACAAAAAGTAACAAATCTTGGAGAGGTTGTGGAGAAAAAGTAACCTTCATACACTGTTGGTGGGAATGCAAACTGGGGCAACCACTATTGAAAATGGTATGGAGATTTCTCAAAAAATTAAAAATAGAAATACTGTACGACCCAGCCATCCCACTACTGAATATTGATCCAAATAACTTGAAATCAGCAATTCCAAAAGTCCCATGCACCGCTATGTTCATTGCAGCATTATTTACAATAGCTAAGACATGGAAGCAACCTAGGTGCCCATCAACTGATTATTGGTTGAAGATATATATATATATATATATATATACCATAACTATGGAATACTACTCAGCCATATAAAAGGATAAAATAGTCCCATTCACAACAACATGGATGGATCTTGAGGATACTATGTTGAGTGAAATAAAACAGATAGAGAAAGACAATCTCTGTATTACTCCACTCATATGTGGAAGTTAAACATGTGGACAAAGATAACAGATTAGTGGTTACCAAGGGAAAGGGGGGTGGACACAAAGCATGAAGGGGTGTACCTACAACACGACTGACAGACAATAATGTACAACTGAAATTTTACAAGTTTGTAACCTATCATAATCTCGATAAAATGTTAAAAAAATAAATAAATACCACTTATCATCACATGAAATATCTTAGCATAAATTTTAAAAAATACCTGTAAGACCTGAACACTGAGAAAAATTTCTGAAAAAATTAAAGAAGACCTGAATAAATAGAGAGAGATCCCATGTTCATGGATTTCAAAACTCAAGATCATTAAGGTATCATTTATCTCCAAAACGATATATATATTCAATACAATTCCAATTAAAATGTCAACAGACATTTTTGTAGGTAGGCATCAAGGTAGACAGATAGATAAATAAAATAGTCTAGAAATTGATCAAATGTTTATGGCCAAAGAGGTCAAGTAAGTCAATTGGGAAAAAATAGTCTTTTAATGGTGTTACAATAATGAAATGCCCATTTGAGAAAGAAATTAATCTCAATCTCTGTCTAACATTGTACACAAAAGTCAATTTGAAATATTTCGTAGACTTTAATGTAAAAGCTAAAACTGTAAGTCTTTTAGAACAAAATATAGGAGAAAGTATTCACAATTTTGAGGTAGGTAAAAATTTCTCACACTCATAATGTACTAATCATACAAAAATTTTGATAAATTAGACTTCCTCAGAATTAATATCTTCTGATCTTCAAAAAATACCATTAATAAAATGAAAAGATGAGTTACGGTCTGGAAGAAAATATTTGTAAAACATATAGCTCACACAATCCTTGTATCCAGAATATATAAAGAACTCTTAAAATTCAATAAGAATATAAACAATCCACTTTAAAAGTGAGAAAAAGATTTGAACAGACACTTCAAAGTGAAGATATGTGAAGATACATGAATGACACATGAAAAGACGCTCAATAAAGTTAGTCATCAGAAAAATACAAACTAAAATCACACACATCCACAAGAGTGGTTAAAATTAAAAACAGTACCAAGCATAGACAGTGATGTGATTGAAACCTATACATTATTAGTAGAAATGAAAAATGGTAAATTCCTTCAAGAAAACAGTTTGGCACTTTCTTAAAAAGTTAAACACACAATTATTATATGACTCGGCAATTCTACTTCTAGGTATGTCCCAAGAGAAATAAAAATATATGTCAACCAAGAAAAAAAATATTTCTTGCATTACCTCTGGATGCTTTTCTGCTTTTTTCTCTAAATTCTTGAGATAAAAACTAAAATGTCAATGTCAAATGTTACTTAGTTTTTAATAGTTGCATAAAAAGCTCACAATCCTGTCAAAAATCAGTTGTCTATAGGGGCCGGCCGGTGGTGCAGCAGTTAAGTTCACACATTCCGCTTCTGGGCAGCCCGGGGTTTGTCAGTTGGAATCCCAGGTGTGGACATGGCACTGCTTGGCAAGTCATGCTGTGGTAGGCGTCCCACATAAAAAGCAGAGGAAGATGGGCATGGATGTTAGCTCAGGGCCAGTCTTCCCCTGCAAAAAGAGGAAGACTGGCAGTCGTTAGCTCAGGACTAATCTTCCTCAGGAAAAAAAAAAATCAGTTGTCCCTAAGCACATGTATTTTTTTTTGAGCTCTCCATTTGATCCCATTGATCTACATGTCTTTCGTTATGCTATTACCATACTCTGTTGTTTACAGCAAATTTGTCCAAACTTCTGAAATTAATAAGCGGAAGTCCTGTATTTTTTTTTCCTTCTTCAAGACTGTTTTGTCGACTTGGGCTTCCTTGCAATTTCTTATGTATTTTAAGTTCAGTGTTTCTATTTCTGAAAAAACTTAAAGCAAACAAAAACCTTAGCATTTGGTAAGGACTGCATTTAAGCTATAGATTTTGGGTAGTTTTCTCAAGGAACATTAAGTTTTCCAATACGTGAATGTGTGATATTTCATTTATTCTCTGTCTTTAATTTCTTTCAATTATATCTTTTGGTTTTCAGTGTACAAGTGGGGTGAACCTTTTGTGTACAACATGTAATTTGATCATTTGTGTTGCTATTGTTCATTCCACAGGCTCTAATTATTCTTCAGAAAGGATAGTCTATTTACATTTATAGCAATTACTTATAACACAAGACTTAGTTTTGAAATTTTGCTGTTTATTTTTTCCATGCCTTATAGCTATTTTTTCTGAATTCCTCCAATAGTGCCCCATTTTGTGATTTTATATTTCACTCTTTTATACACTTTAAGTTGATTTTTGTTTGTTGTAAGATAAGTAGCCAAATTCAACCTTCACATGTGGATATTCCATTTTCAAAAAATAATTTGTTGAAGAAACTATCCTTTCCACATTGTGCAGTCTTGAAACATTTGTTAAAAAATCATTTGGGACTTTCACACTCCATGTACATCAATGCATAGATCATCCAGACAGAAGGTCGATAAAGAAACATTGGCCTTGAACAACACACTAAGGTAGATGGACTTAGTAGATATAAACAGACCATTCCATCCAAAAACTGAAGAATATAAATTCTTTCAAAATGCGCATGGGGTATTCTCCAGGATAGATCACATATTAGGTCACTAGACAAGTCTCAATAAATTTAAGAAGATTGAAATAACATCAAGCATATTTTCTGACCACAACATTATGAAACTAGAAATCAGTAAGTAAGTAAGCCAAGGAAATCAATCTCCTTGGCTTACTTGCTGTGTTAAGGAAGAAATCAAAGGAGAAATACAAAAATACCTGGAGACAAATGAAAATGAAAATGCAACTTACAATCTACGGGATACAGTAAGAGCAGTAGTAAGAGGAAAGTTTATAGCAATAAAGCTTACCCTAGAAAACAAGAAAAATTTCCAATAAACAATTTAACAATACATCTAAAGGAACTAGATAAAAGAAGAACAAATGTAACCCAAAATCAGTAGAAGGAAAGAAACAACAAAAATCAGAATGGAAATAAATGAAATGAAGACCAAAATAAAAAACAGAAAAACATCAATGAAACTAAGAGCTGATTCTTTGAAAAGATAAACAAAATTGATAAACCTTTAGCTAGCCTCACCAATAAAAAAAGAGAAAAGGGTCAAATAAATAAAATCAGAAATGAAAGAAAAGAAATTACTGCATATACCAAGAAATACAAAAGATTATCAGAGAATACTACAAAAAGCAATACATCAACAAATTAGATAATGAAGAAGAAATTGATAAATTCTTAGACTTATACAATCTTCCAAAACTAAATCAAGAAGAAATAGAGAAACTGAATAGATCAATCACTATCAATGAGATCAAAACTGTAATCAAGATCATCCAAAATAAAGTCTGGGACCAGTCAGCTTCCTTGCTGAAATCTACCAAGCATTTAGAGAAGATTTAATACGCTTCTCAAACTCTTTGAAAAAACTGAAGAGGATGGGATGCTCCCTAACTCATTCTCGGAGGCCAACATTACCCTGATACCAAAACCAAACAAGCACGACACAAAAAAAGAAAATTATTGGCCAATATCGCTGATGAATGGAGGCACGAAAATCCTCAACAAAATGTTAGTGAATTGAATACAATAATACATTTAAAGGACTATACATCACCATCGAGTGGGATTTATTCTAGGGATGCAGAGATGTTTCCACATCCACAAATCAGTCAATGTGATACAAAACATTAACAAAACAAAGAATGAAAATTACATGATTGTCTTAATAGATGCAGAGAAAGCATAGGACAACATGGAGCATAGATTTGTGATAAGAATTCTGAATAAAATGGGTACAGAAGGAAAGTACCTCAACATAATAAAGGCCACATATGACAAACCCAGAGGTAACATCATGCTCAATGGTAAAAAACTGAAAGCCATCCATCTAACAACAAGAAGAAGACAAGGATGTCCACTTTTGACAATCTCATTTAAAATAGCATTGGGAGTCCTAGCCAGAGCAATTAGGCAAGAAAAATAGATAATAAAAGGGGTCCAAACTGGAAAAGAAGAAATATAACGGTCACTGTTGGCACATGACATGACTTGATATATATAAAACCTCAAAGAGTCCACCAAAAAGCTATTAGAAATAATAAACATATACAAGGAAAGTTGCAAGATACAAAATCAATGTAAAAAATAAATACCATTCTGTACACTGACTGAAATAGCAGAAAGAGAAATTAAGAATAAAATCTCATTTACAATTGCAACAAAAAGAACAAAATACTTAGGAATAAATTTAACCAAAGAGAGGAAATACTTGTACAATAAAAACTATAAAACATTATTGAAAGAAATCAAGAAAGGCACAAAGAAATGGAAACATATTCTATGCTCATGGATTGTAAAAATGAACATAGTTAAAATTGTCCATAATTCCTAAAACAATCTATAAACTAATGCAATCTCTATCAAATCCCAAGGACATTTTTCATGGAAATAGAATAAAGAATCTTGAAATTTATATGGAACAACAAAACACTGCAAATAGCCAAAGGAATCCTGAGGAAAAAAACGAACAAAGCTAGAGGGATCACACTCCCTGACTTCAAAATATACTACAAAGCTGTAGTAATCAAAATAGCATGGTACTGGCATAAAAACAGACATACAAATCAATAGAACCAAAGTGAGAGCCGAAAATTAAAGCCACACACCTATGGACAGCTAATTTTTGACAAAGGAGCCAAGAACATACAGTGGAGAAAGGAAAGTCTCTTCAATAAATGGTATTGGGAAAACTGGACAGTCATGTGCAGAAGAATGAAAGTAAACAATTATCTTACCCCACACACAAAAATTAACACGGATTAAAGACTTGAATGTAAGACCTGAACTATAAAAATTCTAGAAGAAAACATAGGCAGTACACACTTCGACATTGGTTTTAGCAGTATTTTTTTGAATACCATGTCTCACCAGGCAAGGGAAACAAAAGGAAAAATAAACATATTGGACTACTTCAAACTGGAAAGCTTCTGCACAGCAAAGTAAACCATCAATAAAACAAAAAGATGACCTAAAAACCTAGTTTCTTGGGAGAAGTTATTTGCAAATCATATAGCTGATAAAGGGTTAACATCCAAAATACATAAAGACCACTTATGACTCAACAAGAAGAAAATAAACAACACAGTTAAAAAATGGGCAAAGGATCTGAAGAAACAGTTTTCCAAAGAAGATATATAGATGGCCAACAAGCACATGAAAAGATGCTCAGCATCACTGATTATTAGGGAAATGCAAATCAATACCATGAGATAACACCTCATGCCCATCAGATGACTGTAATTAACAAGACAAGAAATAAGAAGTGTTGGAGAGGATGTGGAGAAAAGGGAACCCTCATACACTGCTAGAGGGAATGCAAACTGGTGCAGCCACTATAGAAAACAGTCTGGAGATTCCTCAAAAATTAAAAATAGGACTATCATATTATCCAGCTATTCCACATCTGGGTACGTATCCAAACAACATGAAAATATGAAGGCAAAGATGTTGCACTCCTATGTTCACTGCACCATTATTCACAACAGCCAAGACTTGGAAACAACCTAAGTACCCATCAAAGGATGAATGGATACAGAAGATGTGCTATATATATACAATGGAATACTTCTGAGGCACAAAAAGACGAAATCTTGCCATTTGAGAGAACATGGATGGACCTTGAGGGTATTATGCTAAGCAAAATGAGTCAGATGGAGAAAGACAAATATTGTACGACTTCACTCATAAGTAGAAGGTAAGATAAAAACAACAAACAAACAAACACATAGATACAGAGTTTAGATTGGTGATTACCAGTGGGGAAGGGGAGAGGATGGAGGGTGAAAGGGGTGATAGGGCAGATGCATATGGAGATGGATGGTAATTAGCCTTTGCGTGGTGAACATGATGTAGTCTATACAGAAATTGAAATATAATGATGTATACTTGAAATTTATATAATGTTATAAACCAATGTTACCTCAATAAAAAACAAATAAATTTTAAAAAGAAAAAAAAGAAAAAAATATACACAAAGTTCCCTGTTTGAATCTATTTTGGTCTATAGACTGTATTTTATTTTTATGCCAATATAGCTAAGTTTAGTAATTCTCTTCTCTCTGTTACCAGCTGTAAAACAATACTCTTGGAATAAAAATATACTTTTCACTATAAAAACTATAAATAAAATAAAACATAATAGAAAGGAAGGAACATTTAAAATCAATTCTTTAAGCTTCTATCTAATGAAGTGAGAATATGAAGACTAAATTTAAATCAAACTGAGAAGAAAATATATAAAGAGATAAAAGCAGAAATCAACAAAATAAAACATGACTAATAAAGATAATCCAAAGATCCAAAATCTGACAAGGACAACATAAGAAAACAAGATTACAGACAAATAGCCCTGTATACAAGGATACAAAAAGCATCAGCAAGTTGTCAGTGAATCAAATCTAATAATATGTGAAAAGGTCAATTGTGATTTATTCAAAGAATGCAAAGTTTAACATTAGAAAATTAGCCAATGTTGGTCACCATGTCATCAGAGTAAAGAACCCTACAAGATCTTCCCCAAAAATGCAGAAAATCAGCACCCATTTATCATAAAATCTGTTGACAAACTAGTAATTGAAGGGAATTTTGTCAGTATGATGAAGGGAATCTATGAAAAACCCACAGCAAACATCATACCTGAAACATTAAATGTTTATTTCCTCCAAGAAACAAGGCAAGTAAATCTACCCTTAACATTTCTAGTCTACATTATGCTGGACGTCCCAGCCAGTGCAGTGAGGTAAGGAAAAAATAGAAAGATTGGAAAGGAAGAAGTAAAAGTGTCTTTATTTTTATATGACATGATAACTTATGTAGAACATCGTAATAAGTCTACAGAAAGAAAAAAAAACTAGAACAAATAAGTGAATTTAGCAATTTCACAGGATCAAAGCTCAATATACAAAAATTAGTTGCATTTATATATTTTAGCAACAAGCAATCAACAAGGAACTGGAATAAAAATATCATTTGCATAAAATTGAATTAAAATCATAAAATAAGAGGGAATAAATTTTACATAAGATGTGTTACATCTTTACACTGTGTATGACAAAATATGGAGCAGAGAAACTAAGGGAGACCTAATAAATAGAGACATATGCCATGTTAATACACAGGAAAAGCTAATATTATTAAGATGTTCATTCAACTAAATTGGCCTATTGATTCATCATAATCCCAAACAAAATCAAAGCAACATTTTTCTTTTAAAGAAATTGACAAGCTGATTCTAAAATTTATATGGAAATGCAAACGACCTAAAACAGTCAAAATATTTTGAAAAAGAATAATAAAGTTGGAAGATATTCTATTTGATTTCAACACTTATTATAAAGCTACAGTAATCAAAGCCATGTGTTTTTTTTTAGGATGGACACATGGGTCAGTGGTACAGATTAGAAAATATCAAAATAAATCCACACAAATAGAGTCAACTTATTTTCAACAATGATAATAATGTGATCTAATGGGGAAGGGAAATCTTTTTAATAAACAATGTTGAGACACCTAGATATCCACATCTAACTCATACTATACACCAAAATATATTCAAGATGTGTACACAGCTAAACGTATGAGGTAAAACTATGTGGCTCTTAGAAGAAAACGTAAGAGAACATCTTCTTGACCCTACAGTAGGCAAAGTTTTTTAAAGGACATTAAAATGCACTACATATAAAGGAGAAAAAGTTTGATAAGTTGGAGCTCATTAAAATGAAAAACATCTGCTCTTCAAAAGACACTCTTCGGAAAACTCAAAGGCAAGCCACAAGCTTGGTAAAAATATTTGCAGAACAGTTTTGAATAGGCCCTTTCCTAAGGAAGATATATAAAATACCAATAAATACATGAAAAAAAGAAAAAACCTCAGTATCAATAATAATTGGATAAATGTATATTTAAACCACAAAGAGATATTACCTTACACCCTCTTAGATGGTTAAAATTTCTAAGTCCAACAATGTTGGGGTGAAAAAAAAGATGACTATGTTGAATTATTTCTCAGGCAGTACTTAGATCTCCCTTTCCTTGGGGTCAGCCACTGCAGAATCATTTTCTTCTTTTGGTGGGGTTGTTTCCATGATTTCCCACAGTCGTTGAAGTCTTGCATTGCTGTTTTATCTTTGAAGAAGTAGTCTCCTTTTCCAGTCCTCACTGACTGTTTTCAGGATAAAAAGATCTTTACCAGTCAGTCCTGTTATTAAAAGGGTATCTCAGGTATTTTTTATGGATTCACTCATCCCACTCCTTTTATTTAACTTCTTGTAGGGAAGTCAGGGATCATGTCCCTTCTCTCAATCCCGCATAGCCAGGCTGGGTGCTGAAAGGTTTCATGTGTTTTTCACAGGGCACTACCCTGTAGGGTTAAAAATTGCATGCCTTCTCCCAATAGCACAGAGTCAAGCTGGCTGCTGATTCCCATGTGCCATCTGAACAGGCTTGTACGCCATCTGTTGGAATGCATATACACCATCTGCAGGGTTAACATGCACCATCGTGGAGAGGTGTGTGCAGTGCTGGGGCATGTGCCAGTCCTTTGGGGGGCTGCAAGTGAGTTGACCCCCAGGGTTTATTGGTAGACCTTTTGGAAGAGTCCTGAAGCCAGCAAGTAGAACCTGCAGCTGGTTTTGACGATCTGTGTGGTGGCTGCTGTGGGCCCTCACCCCTTTTCCCTGCTACTAGCATCCCCAGACTATTCAGCCATGTCTATCTTCTCAATAATCTGGGTGAGACAAACCACAAGTGGGCCTTTTGGTCAATGCCCTGTGAGGCTGAGGAAGCAGGTTCTCCCTCTGCTCTCACTTTTCCCCTTGGGAGAATTTGCAAGCAAAGCGGATCTCTCTTAGCCCTCAGCTGTGGTCCTTTGGGGGAGGGGGTCATGGGTATAGCTTAACTGTTCCTACCTGCTCCCTGTCTATTCTTGGATTTGTTTGCTTGATTGGAGGCTGGAATGTCTCCACTGGACTCTTGTGTTCCCACAGAGGTATTTCTGTCCATAGATAATATCAAAATCACTGTTTCCATAGATCTGTGAGCTGGAATCTCCTAGTCAGGCATCTTGCTCTGAATCTCCTCTTTTATGCTGTGTATTCAAACAGAAGCTATGAAATTTTTCCATGTGATTCAAAGGGGTTTGAACAAATTTATAACCGAAATATTACTCTCATTTTTTCACTGTTTTTAATAAGAGTATTGAAGGTTTAGGTTTCCTTTATATAGAGATTAAATATATTTCTCAACCATAATTATCTGTGAGTGACCTCTAGTGTTATAATAGTTCCATTCTTGAAGTACCATTCTTGAAGTATCATTTGAAGTCTTGATTTTTCTGTATGAAAAGATGTAATTATATTACTAATATTAAAGCCATCAATCTTTTACCAAGGATATATTTCAAAATAATCACGTCTGCTTTCCTGTATAATTAGTAGCACTTATTTTGAGAGGGTAATACAGTACTTATTGTTATTTTCATCACCTTTTGTCCAAAAGTAAAACAACTTGTTTTACCCATGATTGAATTCACTTTCAAGAAAAATTGTCAAACAAGACTATCAGTGAGAAATTTTGCTTCTAGTGTAGACTTAATTTTAATAAAGTAAAAAAGAATGCATTATGGTATTATCTTATTAAACTCACTCATTCTTTTCTTACCTATTACTTGTGCAGAGAATCCTAGAAGGGCAATATCTATTTCAATTGTCTTATAGAACTGAAAATGGAAAGAATATGGAATACAGCATCCATAAGTGTTTATGAGGTTCATAATGTTACATCTTTCCTATTCATTATGTTGAATGTTATATGTTAAGTAGAAGACAAATTATATGTTATAGACAAATTATGAGTATAATCAAATTCCATAAATTATATGTTGATCCATTAAATAAGAGCATAAAAACTTTAAAGAGTTTCTAAAAGTCTATTTAATCCGTTCAAGCATTTGGACATTACCAATGTTTTCTTAAATTACTGACAGGATAAATAGTTGCAATTGTATTTTCATGGTTTTTGTGGATAGGAGCCTGTAAGTAATCTGGGTGTGTTTGGCTGGAAAAATCCTAAACTGTCTCCCATGATCTCTATTCTCTGGAGTTAGGTGCCTGATTAGGTTAGCCTCTAAGATAAGAGTTAATTGTGCAGCTTAATTAAGATCCCATATCAGTTGACTTAAAGTAATCTAAGGGAGATGATCCTGGATTGGCCTGGGTTAATCAATGGCAGTCTTTATAAAAGGACTTAGGTCTTCCCTGAGGTCAGAGAGATTCTCCTGCTGGTCTTGGAAAAGCAAGGAACCATATGTTATTCATATGAATATTAATTGCAGGTAAATGAATTATTTCAACAACCATGTGAGTTGGAAGATGACCTTGAGCCTCACATAAAACTGCAGCCCCAGCAAACACCTGGATTGCTACCTGTTGATACCTTGAGCAGAATACCCAGTTAGCCATGCTGGAAATAATGACCCATATAAACTGAAATAATAAATGGTTACTATTTAGAGTGCCCAAATTTGTGGTAATTTGTTATGCAGCAAAGAAAAAAAATACAATGAGGATTTTGTAATAGAGTTTTAACAGAACAGTTCATATTCATATTATGATATAAAGATTCTTTTCTCATAAAAACACCAGAATCTCCATAATTATATATAACAATATAATATGTATACAACAATATGTATGGAGTTGTGACATGAGATTTATGAAAAATATACACTACATAAAAACAAGACTTCATTAAAACAATTATCATGTTTTCAGGCAATTGTCATATATTACCCATATATGGATTAGAAAATCTAAGGATGGGAAATCTAGACTTTAAAGATTCATATTCAGATTTCAGTCACCCATTTATAAGGTTAATGTCTATAGACGAAGGAAATAAATGGGAGCTCCTCAATCCTCTGATATTCGGAGGACAGTGTTTGGTACACATAAAGCTCCATATGCCTACCCCTCAATCTAATACTTCTGTTTTCTCAATCCAGTTAAGATAAATTTATTTTTATAATGATCTAAAATACATACCTAAAACTTTGCATATAAGAAGATTGGCTATTTTTAAAAAATTGAACAGTCCAAGGTACGATATTAGACCCAGTAGAATTATTTTTTTGCCAAAGTTATGTCTATGACATGTTAAAATACTAAGTTTAATCAGTACAGTCAAGCAATGTGTATTAGGATGGGAAAATGTCTCTCATTTTTTAACTGATATTATTTAAAATATATATAAATTGTGCATTTTGTCTTACAATAAATATTTCCTTATAACCGTATGTTGAATTTATTATGAAAAATGAAATATTTCAAAAAAAGAATGCAGTTTTTCATAGCTGAATCCTATGTAGTTGCCATAAATCTATAACAATGGGTAAATATTAGATACTGAATTGTATTGGTTGAATACATCAATTTAAACATACAGCAAAGAATATAGGGGAAAAAGCAAAGCATAAAGATTATTGGGCAACTTACTCTCCAGGCTTGACCTTCCCTTTGTGAAAGCTCTGGCCACTTCCTTGTTGTGAAGGCTGTAGATGAGGGGATTCAGCATGGGTGTAAAAATGGTGTAGAAAGCTGATACCATCTTGTCCTGGGTCGGGGAACGATCTGAAGTGGGTTGCATGTATATGAACATGGCTGCTCCATAGTACATTCCCACCACCATGATGTGGGAGGAACAGGTGGTGAAAGCTTTGCGGCGACCATCTCCAGTTCCCATGCGAATGACAGCGCGAATAACATGAACATAAGAAGCAATGATTACGGCTACAGGGAAGAGAAGCATAATAACACAGCAGATAAATATCATCCTTTGAAACAGTAATGTGTTAGTGCATGAGAGAGTGAGCAGGGCAGGGACATCACAGAAAAAATGAGGAATTTCCCGGGCACCGCAATATGAGAAGGATAATGCAACTGCCACTTCAATTATACCATCAAGGGAGCCAAGAATCCAGGAAGAGGCTGCCATGAGACCACAGATTTTCTGGCTCATGAGAATTGAGTATCGCAATGGGTAGCAGATGGCAACATAATGGTCATAGGCCATTGCAGCCAACAGGAAACATTCAGCTCCAAGCAGGGACACATAGAAAAATATCTGGGTTCCACAACTGGCCAGAGAGATGTACTTCTTGCCAGACAAGTAATTGAAAGCCATCTTGGGTACAGTGGTGCAAATGAGCATGAGGTCCATGAGGGACAGTTGGCTGAGGAGGAAGTACATGGGAGTGTGGAGCTGAGTGTCCAGGTAGATGAGGAGAACCATGGCAGTGTTTCCCATGAAGGCCACTGTGAAGATGCTCAAGACCAGAGAAAAGAGAAAGATGTGGGTGGGATTATGATTGAAGATTCCTAGCAGGATGAAGCCTGAGTTGATGGTTTGATTCTCCCATGCCATGATGAATATTTCGCTATATACAATGCAACATGAGAGAAAATTTTAATGCAAAATGTATTGTTAACAGACATAATAAGCTACATAGTAGAAACATGAGAGTTTGTCAAGTCACATAATCAAGTAAGGCAACAAGTCAATTCCTGTGGTGTAGATCATCCCTTTATAATTACAGTATGATCATGAAAGACTCATGAATTTTTGAGACATCAATATCATTTTCATTATTTTTCCATGGAACTCAGCATATCACACCACTATGCTAATAAAAATTCTGTCTATCGAAGTGTAGAGGGAAGCACGCATTTGTGGAAATGAGACAGAGTTAGTCAAATGTCAGGTCAACAGAAGACATTGAAAAATCAATTATGAGAAGTCTGTTAAGTAGGCCTTATTCTAATAATGGTGAATTGAAGTGGAAGTAGCTCCTCATTGATATGCTCTTTCCCCACTCCATCTCTAAAAGTGATGTGTGTCCAAAAGATATAGGCCATTTTACTCAAGAAGCAAGATAGAGAAGAGTGCAAGAGCATAGCTCAAATGCCTGTGACAGATTACTTTAGCTGCATGATCTTGGGCAATTATTAATTTCTCCATGACTTATTTTCCACTCTTAAAATTTGAATATTTATAATATATATATTATAGAGTGTTATTAAAACTAAGTGAGATCATATTTATAAAGTATGAACATTAGCTGGGATACAGTGTGTATCATGTAAGTATTTCTTAAATAAGTAAATACTACTGGAGGGAAGAAAGACTACTCCTACTTCATCTCTAGACTATTATTGTTTATATAAAATTTATCTTTCTCATTTTCTTAGCAAGAACTTTTAGGGAGATTTCTTTGGCTACACAATAGCATATCGATAATTCTCTATTTTCACATCTATTTATTTTTCTTTCTTTATTCCTTCTTCAAAGAACAAGACATTCTTCTTTCTGTCTCCATTAATACCACCTGAACAGTTTGTAGACATACTCTGTCTCTTGCACATTTGTGTCCTCCTAAACTCTATCTGTAATAGTCACCAATTTTGTGTATATTGCAGTTCAATTATAAGCCAGTATTCACTACATCTTAAATGTCTAATTAGTTATAAACACACTTAGAAACATTTCTTACATTTGCAATGCTTACAAGAAATTCAACACACACTGTATGAATAATTATAACCAATTCTACTTAACTTTTTTCAGGTATTTTTATTTTTTCACTCTTCTCACACACAATTGCTGCTTAAATCTTTCTAAAACAGTCTTCTAACCTTTTGCGAACCTGTCATTATATGCACCACAGAAATACCTTCAAAAATTTCTCTTGAAAATTGCCCATGATTTTTCATACTACCTAAATGAAATTTAATGCCCAACAGAAAATTAACACATCACTTGACACAGCATAATCTCAGTCCTTCTAGCAAGTGATACGTATTTTCTATTTCAAGTTCACTCATGGTGTTATACTTGTGTGGAATTCTCCCTCTCCCTATGTTTTAAAATATAAAGATTAACACTTATGAAAAACAACGTAGATGAAATTATCCCCTGACGATTTACCACTTTTTTCCCTTGTACAAAGCAGTGCTTTAATCAATTGTGCTGCATCCTGGAATATTATCCAAAACAACAGAATCATTAGTTCTTTCCATTTGGACCTAAATTGCATAATTAATTGTTCTATAAACTAGGAGGTTAGGAACCTTGAAAGCTGTTTGGCCTGAGGAATTCCATGGACCAGAAACTATTTTGACCTGTACTTAACTTTCTTCTTGTTTCTCTTTCTGCCTAGACACAGCCGCATGGTGCTGTGGAGCTTCAGTCTTACTCATGTAGCTGGGATCATCTGGGCAAGTGAAATGTTGCTGCCATCCTGCAGTCCATTCTATGTCCAAACCTCCAAATCAAATTTCTTTGGAGTATCTTTTAAAAGAGAAATTGTTTAAGGTAATGCTGTAACTATTTAGCACTATGCTGCTGTTGTCCCCATTATCAACTAACGGCAGGATCTGCCTCTATCATTAGGACTCATTGGCCACCCCACATTTTGCTCATGGATGCTTTTCATGATCCCTGTGTCAACAACAAACTCCAACATATTTTAAGTTCCTGTCTCTTCACCTTATGTCCATATCTGTAAAATCATTCTTCATTTTAGCCCATAATAGAACCCTCTGGAAGAACAGCAGTGTGGGATAGTAGAACTAATCAAGACTAGCTGGTTTCTATTAATGTCAGTTTGTAAAATCTTGATCAATTTGAGTTGAGAAACAGTGTTAAGTTGTCCATTCCTAGTAAAGAAATGAAATATTTGCAGTGCAGTCGGTGGAGAGGTTTAGCTCATATATACACATACGATTGAGCTTAGGTCTCCTCTGAGGAGGTTTCTCGTGCCTGAAAGTCTTTCCTATTCCAAAACCCTTTACCTTTGTGTATTATCTCTCTCTTTCATGTTCCAGCACTCACACGTGTGTATCTTTCTTTAGGACTCCTTCTTTATTCTGTAGATAGCAAGTTCTACATCTATTGAACTTACAGAAGAAGAGTGGCCTACTATCTCTTTTCTGTATAAAAAGCAAATATTACGGACCTTCATTCATGCTGTGAAACATATTTGGTGAGGAATTTTTAAGAATTAACTCATTCTATCTTTGCATCAACCTTGTGAGGAGCGGAGGGAATTAAGAAATAATCTCAGAGACATTAGTTAACCTACCTGGTGACATAGGAATTGGTGGTAGAGCAAGATTGCAAACTCGGGTTTATGTGATTGGAATCTTGCTCTACCACCAATTCCTATGTCACCAGGTAGGTTAACTAATGTCTCTGAGATTATTTCTTAATTCCCTCCGCTCCTCACAAGGTTGATGCAAAGATAGAATGAGTTAATTCTTAAAAATTCCTCACCAAATATGTTTCACAGCGTGAATTTATCAGATGAGCCTTACCACCACCATTATACAGATTCCTGTCACACCTTTATTTTTCTATAATATTCCAATAGCCTCCACTGTTATTCACCTGCCATTATTTTTGAAAATGTTCTATTTTCCTTTACAATATCATCAATTGCTGTTTGACAAGTTACATGCTTATTCTGTATTCTCTTAATCAAACAAGAGAGGTTTGCACGCAGACAGAGCACATAAGATCCCCATAAGCGGCTGGAGCACAAACGCACAGATTAGATCCAGTGGAGAGCATTGCAGTAATTCATAATTTAGCATATGTTACATTGTTCCAAATCATGCCTTATGTTTACTTAGCATCTTCACATGTATTATTTCATTCAGTCTTCAGAAAAACTGTGACACATATAAGAAACATAATGATTTTATAGAAAAAAAGGTAAGTTGCAGATCAACCTGAAAAATTACCTATTTAAAGGATCTTAAAATATCAAAAAGTCTAATATACATAACTTTTGAATAAAATGTGATTTCATTTGATTGAACGCCTGAATGCCTAAGATATTTTGGAATATATTTTCTACCTCAGTCTTAACTTCTAGATGTTCTGAGCAAGATATGATATTACTCACAGAGCAACCGGAAACCTTTAAATTTCCAAAGAAAATCTACACAACACAATTTTACTAAGTCATGTGTGATTTAATTTTGCAATCGCTCCAAGGAATTCAGTTCCTTGTCTTCAATTATAGCACTGTGTGTTATCATCCAATTTTTCCCCTAGGGCCTCACATACAATTAGTTTCCAACCTGGAAATATAAATTGTATTGATTTTAAGATCAAATAGAAAGTTCTGCTACCTTGGTTATTGATATAAAGTTTCTATTATTTTCTCCTCTCTCTCCTGGCTCATTCATATAGTAATAACACCGTTTTCACTCTCCTTTTTTTCTCTCTCATATTTTCAAAATCTCTCTATTAACTCCATAAAATTAAGGGAAAAATTGCATTGACTTTCTCATTTTATACAAAATAAATTCCTCATGGTGTTTGCTCTTAGTTACCTGTAAACAGAACTCTATTAAACTTCAACAATATTTTCAAACTGATAAATCAAGTGGTCTTATTCTGGGCATCATTAAACATGAGATTCCTTATCAGAGATTTCAGCGTTATTACAAATTATTCTTTCTTTGAAAGCTTGCCATTTGCTGTTACTCTTTTCTGATTCTTCTATTAGTTGTCTTATTATTATCCTCAAATACACTGGGTTAATTTTTCTCTCCACGGAATAATCTGATTCCCCATGATTTTTAGACGTTTTCCTCTCTTTCAGATTTGCTCACACTTATTTATTTATTCATTTATTTCTTTACATTTACAGATGGCTTGATCTGTATGTTTTCAGTGAATATTTTTTTCTGATTACAGATGTTACCAAAAGCCTACCATTTATATAACTTTGATATTTCTTTCTTGACTCATACTGACAACGCCACATTCCAAACTTTCATCTGCCAATGAATCTACTGCTTTAAAACAACACATTTCAACTTGTAAGTCAAGCTCCATGTTGTTAATGGTGTTCTTCACTGGGTGTCATGGAGCAGCAATAACCTAGAAAAGGAATGTCTCCATTTTCAAGATCACTTAATAATTGCATGCGAGACTTCTTGGTCTATTTTATTTACTCACTAGCTATGTAAACAGAAAAAGAAGTTTCTTTCATCATGTTCTCAAAATGATTTGATATTGCTTGCATTTTTTAAACTTTTGTGAACCTATTATGTGAGAAATGGTTTCTTGCTCTTACATTAATGTGCGTTTTCTTTACTGACTTGTGTGGTTGTCTCATGTATTTATTGGCTATTTGTGTTTCCTTTTCAATGAATTGCATTTAAAAATAAATCATCATTAATTTATCTTTTACAAAAGCAAAAAGATTGGCATATAATTTCATATTTTTTAATTGTAGACAACCAATTTTTGTAGAATCATGTCTTCTACTGAACCCTCTTTCTACACTGATTCATAATGCCATCTAATATCATTAACCAAATTCGCATGTTAAAAATTCTGATTCAGGGTCCTTTAAGTGGATTCATTTTTTTATTAGACTATTACTTGGTTCCTGTTTTTAGGGCTAAAAACAAGTGTTTGTACCACTGACAATTTCATCCCTTGCTATGATTCTTTATTTTTAAAGATTTATTAAGTATTCTTTCTACTTTATTTTCCATATTAGTCTTATTATCAGTTTTTCTAATTTCTTCAAAAACTGTTGTGATTTATAGTATTATAATTACAGTACATGTAGTTCCCTAAAGACTATGAGAAGCCCCATGTTATCCTCAAACTGCTTAAATCTAGGTTTTAACATGACAAGATGAATTATTTTGTTTCAGTCACATATGAAGTGGCATATGTTAGAAAACCAGTTATTTATAACTAAAAATAATTTCTAAATTATTTGGATTATGTCCTAATTCTGGATCATAAGTATAATTTGTTTAGTATTAATAGCCATGAACAAAACTGCTGTTCTAATTTATACATAAGCATAAGTTAACTAGATACCAGCAGATTGCTTTCCAAGATGCCAATATCAGAACATGTTTTCAAAAGCAGTTCTGAGAATTTTTATCTGTCTTTATCCTTGGCATCATTTAGCATTATCCAGTTTCTGAAATTTTGCAAGTCTATTGGGCACAAAGTGATAGTTTGTCATTGTTAAATTGCCATTTTTCTGATTATTAATGAAATACAACTCTTCAGACAAATGTTACTTTGTTTTTTTCACAAATTTTTAATATGTAGTAGTTCCTTGAATATTTTAGTTTTTATTGGTTTGTTGGTTTTAAACATAGAAAATATCTTCCTTCAATCTGTTTCAGTGTGTTAATTTTTTTCATGCTGTCCTTTATCAGATAATTAAAGTAATTAAATAACATTGTATTAATCTTTTATTGTATAACCAATTGGTTTCTTTCTCTTTATCAGAAATAGATTGTTTTATGTTCAAATAATTCTGTAGTATTACATTCCATACTTAAGTCTTTAACCAATCTAGAGTCCAGATTAAATATACATGTAAGAATCTAAATTTGTTTCTCGTCTATGTAATAAGCAAGCTTTCTCGACAACAGATCAGATTATTCTTGTCATTTTTATCTGCATTTTTTCTTTATCAGATACTGAATTTTTAATGCTTTAAGTTGTGTTTTGAGATCTCAATGATCTCTTTTAATTTTATTATGCTTATACCAGGATAGTGTCATAAATATATCTTTGTGTTTTATATGAATATACAGATGGTTCAACTTACAATTTTTTGCCTTTATGATGACGTGACACAAATTCAGAAGTAACTGTGGTTCAAATTTTGAATTTTGATCTTTTCCTGGGCTAGTCATATGTGGTGCAATATTTTCTCATGGTGCTGGGCAGTGGCAGTGAGCCACAGCCCACAGTCAGTCACACCACCAAAGGGAAAATAACTGATATACTTAGAACCATTACACAGCCATACAGCCATTCTGTTTTCGCAACAGTACAGTCATCAATAAATTACGTGAGCTATTGAACACTTTACTACAAATTAATCTTTGTGTTTGATTTTGCTCAACTGTAGGCTAACGCAAGTGTTCTGAGCATGTGTAAGGTACACTAGGCTAAGCTGTGAAGGTTGGTAGGTTAGGTGCACTAAATGTATTTTTGACATGATATTTTCAACTTACAATGAGTTTATTGGGATGTAACCCCACCATAAGTCAAGGAAGGCCTGTATATTGGGAAAATTGCATTGACAATAGAGTGGCCGAGAGGATACTCTATGATGTCTGAAGAAGGTCCATGAATATACTATGTATTTCCACTTTGTTCTTTTGGGGATGCTTGCTTTTAAATGTCAACCATGCTATAAACAGTCTACTTCCCTGAGGTTTTCATGATGTGGAGAAATAATTAGCCATACGCAGAGACTATACGGAGAGAAGAATGTGAAAAAGAGAGAGAAGGACCCTCAGGCAGCTCCCAACTGCTTCACAGCTCCGCTATTCCAGGGTCAGCCACCATGTGACTGCACGAGGGAATCTGAGCTAAGATCTCCCAGACGAGGTCTTCCTGGATTCTTGACTCAGAAAACATGAGAGATTATAAAATTATCATATTGGTTAAAGCCACTAAGTTTGGGAGGACTGTTAGGCAACAGTAGATAATCGGAACTGGAATCTTTAATTTTGGAACCCAGCATTTGTGGATGACTGCCACAAGATTTGTTTTGTTTGTTTTCTCCCAACTTGTTAGATTTTATTTGTATATATTTTGATTACTTGTTAAATTATTATTGACAATTGAGATTAATCTTTACAGTTTAGATATCAAACGTTGTCTAGCATGATGAAATTCCTTGGCAGCTGCTGCCTCTGAATGCTATTTGAAGTTTTGTAAATGTCTGTAGAATAGTAACTTGCCTATACCTGCAGAAACATCTTGTTCTATGTTCTTCCCTTTTAAGTAGATTTTTAATGATAATTTACTTTAGGATTACATTATATGTATAACCATTTCATACATTTTCATACTTTTTGAGTCACTTTTGGTAACTAAATCATTTTATCTAAGGTTTCATAGTCTGTTAGTGGAAGATTTTCACAATATATTTTTTTTTAAAAAGATATCTTTATTGTGTCAGTTTCTAAATTCCCTTGTCCATTTCAATATATTATTGTCTGTACTGACTTTATTTAATGGCACTTGCTATGGTTTGTATTCTCTAAGAATGGTTACTTGTTTTTTCAGTTTCTGTAAAGCTTTTTTGCTGTTTTCTCTAATTCTATCTCTTGACACTACTACTTCTAATTTTTTAAAAAATAAGTTAAAAATCTTTCAGAAAAATATAACAAATTGAAATATATCAAGATATTATTATAAGGTAGCTAAAGAGCTGATTCAAGTGACTTGAAACATAATAATTTGCCTATATACCCTCAGTGGAAAACATCTAAGGGAAAAATAAAATGGAAAAGTCCCTAACTACTCTCAGAAATTCATAATGGTGGTGATTTTGTGGGTAATGTTATTCTGTTTGTTGTGTGGGTTTTGAAGGATAAAACAAAGTGGACAAAAGTTTTCAACTCATTGAGATTAATACCAAAGAGCTCAGTTGGTGGGTTGCACGGTAAAAGAATGTTTAGCTAAGTAAGAAATTATCAGATTTTCTTCCAATTGGTTGTACCACTTTTACATTCCACCAGCATTGGATGAGAGTTCCTGTTAATCCATATCTTACCCATAATTTGGTCGTGTTAGTGTTCTGGATTTGGTTACTCTAACAGGCATGCAGTAGCATCTCATCTTAGGTTTAATTTGCAATTCCCTAATGAGATATGATGTTGAGTTCTTTTCATACCTTCATTTTCCATCTGTACATCTTCTTTAGTGAAGTGTCTGTTCAGATAGTTTGCTTATTTTTTAATGAGGTTGTTGATTTCCTTATTGTTGAGCATTAAGAATTCCATACGTTTTGGATAACAGTCACTTTTCAGACAGGTATTTTACCAATATTTTCTCCCAGCTTTGGCTGTCTTCTCCTTCTCTTGATAGCGCCTTTCACAGAGCAGCTTTTAAGTTTAATGAACTCCAGTTTATCAATTTCTTATATGAACTGTCCATTCGATTTTTTATCTAAAAGATTATCATCATACCCAAGGTCATCCAAATTACCGCCTATTTTATCTTTTTGAAGTTTTATAGCCTTGTGTTTTACATTTAGGTCTATGATCATTTGTGTTAATTTTTGTGAAGGGTGTTGGATCTGTGTCTAGATACACTTTTCAGCATGTGAATATGCACTTGTTGCAGAACCGTTTGTTAAGAAAACTATCTTTGTTCATTCTATTGACTTTGTTCCTTTGTCAAAAATCAGTTGACTGTATTTGTGAGGGTCTATTTCTGGACTCTGTATTATGCTCCATTGATTAATCTCTTTCTCCAGTATTACACTGTCTTGGTTAGTGTAGTTTCATAGTGCATCTTGAATCTTGCTAGTGTCAGTCATCCAACTTTGTTCTTCTCCTACAATATTTTGTTAACTTTTCTAGATTCTTTGTTTTCTATGTAAACTTTAGTAACACTTTATTGATATACACAAAATAATTTACAGGGATTTTGATAGGGATTGCATTGAATCTGTAATTTGATTTAAAAAAAGAGGAACATCTTGACAATATTGAATCTTCCTGCTCATGAACATGAATTCTCTCTATTTTTTAGTTTTTTTATTTTGTATCTTTCATCAGAATTTCCTATATAATTTTTATATAGACCTTAGATTTAGGCCTAAATATTTCATTCTTGGTAGTGCTAATGTAAATGGCAATGTGTTTTAATTTTGAATTACAATTATTCAATGCTAGTATGTAGAAAAACAATGAACTTTTGAATAGCAAGCTTCAATTTTGCAAACTTGTTATAGTCACTTAGTAGTTCCAAGAGGTTTTTTTCCCCAATCTGTGTACTTTTTATTTTTCTTCTCTTATTTTCCTGAACTCCAGCACAATGTTGAGTGAAAGTGAAGAGAGGGAGCATCCTTATTCCTGACCTTAACAGAAATGATTACAGTTTCTCATCAATAAGTATGATTTAGTTGTAGGTATTTTATAGATGTTCTTTATCAAATTGAGGAAATCCTTGGTATTCCTAGTTTGTTGAGAGTTTTTATATAGAATAGACGTTCAGTTATATCAGATAATTTTTCTGCATATATTGATATGATCATGTTCTTTTTCTTTTGTTTGTTGATGTGATAAGCTATATTTACTTATTTTTGAATGTTCAACCAGCCTTGCATGTCTGAAGTAAATCCCACTGGTCCTAGTATATAATTTAGTTTATACATTGATGAAATGAATTTGAAAATATTTAGTTGAGAATTTTTGCAAAAACGTTCATGAGAGTTATTGGTCAATAGTTTTAATTTCTTGTAGTATATTTGTCTGGTTTTGGTACTAGGATAATGCTGGCTCATAGAGTGAGTTAGGGAGTATTCCCTCTGCTCCTATCTCCTGGAGGTAATTGAAGAGAATGGGCGTAATTCTTCCTTAAGTGTTGGGAGAGTTCTCCATTGAGCCCATCTGGGTTTGTCGCTTTCTATTTGGGAAACCTATTAATTATTGACTCAAATTATTTAACTAGGCCTATTCAGCTTGTTTAATTATTTTTTGTGAGCTTTGGCAAAACATGAAATTTTAAAAAACGGCCCATTTCATCTAGATTATCAAATTTCTTGGCATAGAGTTGTAATGGTATTCCTTTCTTGCCTTTTTAATATGCATTGTATCCACAGTGATGCTCCCTCTTCATTGTCGTATCAGTATCATGTGTTCCTTCTCATACTTTTTTTTTCTTAGTTAGTCTAGCTGGAGTCTTATCACTTTTATTGATCTTTTAAAAGAATCAGCTCTAGGTTGTGTTGATTTTCTCTATTTCCTATTTTTAACTACATTGGTTTTGCTCTATTTTTTCTTTTGATTACTTTGACTTTAATTTGCCCTTCTTTTTCTAGTTTCCTAAGGTGGAAGCTTAGGTTATTAATTTTAGATCTTTTTTCTTTTCTAATATGTATGTTAAATGTTAAAAGTCCCCCTTAAGAACACTATTACTGCATTGCACAAATTTTGATAAATTGTGTCTTTATTTTCATTTAGTTCAAACTATTTTTTAAATTTATCTTGAGATCTCTTCTTTGAATCATGTGTTATTTACACGTTGTGTTTAGTCTCCACATATTGGGAATTTTTCAACTTTATTTCTCTTATTGGTTTCTAATTTATTTCTATTGTGGTCTGAAAGTATAAATTGTATAATTTGTGTTTTCTGAATCTATGTGCTATATGGCTCTGAATGTGGTCTATCTTGGTGAATATTCCATATGAGCTTGAAAAAGGTTGTGCACCCTGCTATTGTTGGATGAAGTATTCTATAGATCTCAATAATACACAATTGATTGATAATGCTTTTGTGTTTAACTATGCCCTTACTAATTGTTCTGCCTACCAGGTCTGTTCATTTCTAATAGAGAAAGTTGAAGTCTCCAACTAAAATAGTATATTCATCTATTTACCCTGCATTCTGTCAGCATTTGCCTCATATATTTTGATACTTTGTTAGGTGTGTAAACACTAAGGATTGTTATATGTTCTTGTAGAATTGACCACTTTATCATTATGTAATGCCACTCTTTTTTCCTGATAATTCTCCCATGCTCTGATGTCTGATCTGCCCAAAATTAATATAGTTTCCCCACTATTCTTTTATACTATTGTTAGCATAGTATATCTTTCTCCATCCCTTTTAATTGTATGATTTCACCCATACTTGGAAGACATACAAACAAACAAAGATATGGAGAATAGATTGGTAGTTACCATAGGGGAATGGGTTGGTAGGAGGGCGTATAGGGTAAAGGGACACAAGTGTACTGAGGCAGGTGGAAACTAGACTTTTGGTGGTGAACATGATGTAGTCTATAGATGAAATCAAAATATAATCACTTCTGTTCACCTGTACACCCTCTGTACACCTGAAATTTATGTAATGCTACAAATCAATATTACCTCAATAAAAAAAACAAATAAATATTTAAAACATAATAATTTTAGTTTATTCATGTCTTTATATTTAAAGTGGGTTTCTTGTAGACAACACAGAGTTGGGTCTGATTTTTGATGCACTCTGACAATCACTGTCTTTTAATTGGTGTATTTAGACCACTGAGATTTAAATTGATTATTGACACATTTGAGTTAACATCTACTTACATCTTACTCTTTTCTACTTGTTGTCCTTGTTCCTTTGTCTTATTTCTGTCTTGCACTCTTTTTCTAACTTTGGTGTTTTTAATTGAATATTATATGTGATTCTATTTTCTCTTTTTTCAAGCATGTCATTTATAATTTTGTTTTACTTTTTTAATAGTTGTGCTAAAGTTTGTGATATGCAATTACAACTAATCTAAGTCCACTTTAATTAACATTATACCTTTTCACTGGTTCTGCACATACCATATAATAGTTAAGTATTCTCAATTCTTCCTCCCCATTCTTGTATCTTTGCTGTCATGCATTTCACTTATGCGTCATCTATAATCATCAAATTCATTGTCGTTTTTATTATTTTGAACAAAATGTTATATTAGATCAATTAAGACTAAGAAAAATAAAATTTTTATTTTGCTTTCATTTATACCTTCTCCTATGCTCTTCCTTTCTTTACGTAGATCCAGGTTTCTGATCTATACAGTTCTCCTTGTCTCTGAAGAACTTCTTTTAACATTTTTTTTAATTGAGGTAATATTGGTTAAGAGCATTCTATAAGTTTCAGATGTGCATCATAAAATTTGGATTTCTGTGTAAATTACATTATTTTTATCTTATGTTTTAATTTATTTTTAAGTAATTTTATTAAGATTATAATGGTTTATAACATGGCATAATTTGGGGCATACGTTATTGTTTATCAATTCCTGCATACACTTCATTGTTGTCACCCCCAATAGTCTAATTTTTATCCGTCACCATATATATGTACCCCTTTGTCCCTTTCACCGACCCCCAAACCTCCTTCCCCTCTGGTAAGCACTAATCTGTTCTCTTTATCCAGATATTTGTTATCTTCCACATATGAGTGAAAATCATTTATCAGACAAGGAGTTGATCTCCAAAACGTATAAAGAACACATACAACCCAACAACAACAACAAAAAACAACCCGATCAAAAAATGGGCAGAGGAAATGAATAGACATTTTTCCAAGGAAGATAGTCAGATGGCCAACAGACACACGAAAAGATGCTCAACATCACTAATTAGTAGGGAAATGCAAGTCAAAACTACAATGAGATATCACCTTACACTGTTCAGAGTAGCTATAATGACCAAGACAAAAAAACCACAAATGTTGGAGAAGATGTGGAGAAAATGGAATGCTCATCCACTGCTGGTGAGAATGCAAACTGGTGCAGCCACTATGGAGAACTGTATGGAGAGTTCTCAAAAAATTAAAAGTAGAAATACCATACAATCCAGCTATCCCACTACTGGGTATTTATCCAAAAAATTTGAAATAGGTTACCTTATTTTTACCATTCAAAGACTAATTACCATCAATCACCATACATGTTTGCCCAGTCACCCCTTTTACTCTCCTCCCTCCTCCTTTCCCCTCTGGTAACCACCCATCCAATCTCTGTCTCTATGTGTTTGTTGTTGTTGTTGCTGTCTTCTATTTATGAGTGAGATCATATGGCATTTGACTTTCTCCCTCTGACTTATTTTGCTTAGCATAATACCCTGTAGGTCCATCCATGTTGTCATAAATGGCAAGATTTCATCTTTTTTTATGGCTAAGTAGCATTCCATTGTGTATATACATCACATCCTATTTATCCATTCAGCCCTTGACGGGCACTTAGATTGTTTCCAAGTCTTGGCGAATAATGCCACAATGAAGATGGGGTGCATATATCTTTATGCATTCGTGTTTTCATGATCTTTGGATAAATACCCAGCAGTGGAATAGCTGGATCATATAGTAGTTCTTAATTTTTTGAGGAATCTCCATACTATTTTCCATAGTGACGGCACTGGTGTGCATACCCACCAGCAGTGTATGAGAGTGCCCTTTGCTCCACATCCTCAACACTTGTTATTTCTTGTCTTCTTAATTATAGCTATTCTGATGGCTGTAAAGTGATATCTAATTGTAGTATTCATTTGTGTTTCCCTATAATTAGTGATGTTGAACATCTTCTCACATGCCTTTTGGAGCTGAATATCTTCTTTTGAAAAATGTCTGTTCATATCTTTTGCCCGTTTTTAATTGGATCGTTAGCTTTTTGATGTTGAAATGTATGAGTTCTTTATATAGTTTGGATATTAACCCTTTTTCACACATATGGTTTTCAAATATCTTTTCTCAATTGTTATGTTGTCTCTTCAGTTTCTTGATGGTTTCCTTTGCTAGAGGGAGCCCTTTAGTTTGATATAGTCCCATTTGTTTATTTTTTCTATTGTTTCCCTTTCCTGGTCACACATGGTATTCGAAAATATGCTGCTAAGCCCAATGTGGAAAAGTGTACTGCCTATGTTTTATCTAGAAGTTTTATGGTTTCAGGTCTTAAATTCAAGTCTTTAATTCATTTTGAGTTAATTTTTGTGTATGGTGTAAGATAATGATCAATTTTCATTCTTTTACATGTGGCTGTCTAGTTTTCACAACATCATTTATTGAAGAGACTTCCTTTTCTCCATTGTATGGTCTTGGCTCCTTTGTCAAAGATTAGCTGTAAATAGATGTGTAGGTTTATTTCTTGGCTTTCAATTCTGTTCCATTGATCCATGTGCCTATTTTTGTGCTACTACCATACTGTTATGGTTCCTATAACTTTGTAGTACATTTTGAAATCAGAGAGCGTCATACCTTCATCTTTGTTATTTTTTCTCAGGATTCCTTTAGTATTTGGAGTGTTTTGTCGTTCCATATAAATTTTAGGAATCTTTGTTCTATTTCTGTGAAAAATGTCCTTGAAACTTTGAAAGGAATTGCATTGAATCTGTAGATTGCTTTAGTATGTATGGAATTTTCAACCATGTTAATTCTTCCAATCCAATAGCATGGAATATCTTTCCATTTCTTTGTGTCTTCATTTTTTTCAGCAATGTTTTATATTTTTCAGTGCATAGCTCTTTCAGTTCATTAGTTAAATTTAATCCTGGGTATTTGATTGCTTTTGTCCAATTGTAAATTGGATTGTGTTCTTAATTTCTTTTTCGGGTACTTTGTTGTTAGTGTATAGAAATGCAACTGATTTTTGTATGTTGATTTTCTATCCTGCAACTTTACTGCATTTGTTTATTATTTCTAAAATTTTTTTGGTGGATTCTTTAGGATTTTCTATATGTAAAATCATGTCACCTGCAAACAGTAAAATTTCAATCCTTCCTTTGCAATTAGAATCCCTTTTATTTCTTTTTATTGCCTGATTGCTCTTGCTAGGACTTCCAATACTATATTAAATAAGAATGCCAAAAGTGGGCATCTTTGCCTGGTTCCTGTACTTAGAGAGATAGCTTTCAGTCTTTCTCCATTGAGAATGACATTAGCTGTCGGTCTGTCATATATGGTCTTGATTATGTTCAAATATTTTCCTTCTATACACTTTTTTCAGACTTTTTATCATAAATGGATGCTGTATTTTTTGTCAAATGCTTTCTCTGTGTCTATTGAGGTGATCATGTGATATTTATTCTTCAATTTGTTAATGTAGTGTATCACAATGATTGATTTGTGGATGTTGAACCATCCTTGCATTCTTGGAGTGAATCCCACTTGATCATGGTGTGTCATCTATTTAATGCATTGTTGTATTTGATTTGCTAGTATTTTGTTGACAATTTTTACATCAATGTTCATCACTGATATTGGCTTGTAATTTTCTTTTCTGTATTGTCCTTGTCTGGTTTTGGTGTCAAGGTAATGCTGGCATCATAGAATGAGGTAGGAATCCTTCCCTCCTCTTCAAATTTTTGGAAGTGTTTGAGAAGGATAGGTATTAAGTCTTCTTTGAATGTTTGGTAAAATTCACCAGGGGAGCTGTCTGGTCCTGAATTTCTATTTTTGGGAGGTTTTTGATTACTGTATTGATCTCCTTACTGGTGGTTGGTCTATTCAAATTCTCTATTTCTTCTTGATTTAGTTGTGGAAGGTTGTATGATTGTAAGAATTTATCCATTTCTTCTAGATTATCCCATTTGTTGTCATATAGTGTTTCATAGTTTTCCCTTAGATTCTTTTGTATTTCTGAGGTGTCCATTGTAATTTCTCTTCTTTCATTTCTGATTTCATTTATTTGTGCCTTCTCTCTTTTGTTCTTGTTGCGTCTAGCTACAGTTTTGTGAATTCTGTTTATCTCTTTAAAGAACAAGCTATTAGTTTCATTGATTTTTAAAATTATTTTTAAGTCACTATTTCATTTATTTCTGCTCAATTTTATTATTTCCTTCCCTCTACTGCTTTGAGGTTTTGTTTGTTCTTCTATTTCCAGTTGCTTTAGGTATGCTGTTTCACTATTTATATGGAATTTTTCTTGTTCATTGAAGTAAGCCTGAATTGCTATGAACTTTGCTCTTGGCACTGCTTTTGCTGTATCCCATAAATTTTGGCATGTTGTAATTTTATTTTCATTCATCTCCAGGAATTTTTTATTTCTCCCTTGATTTCTTCATTGACCCAGTCATTGTTCAGTAGCATTTTGTTTAATCTCCACATGTTTGTGACTTTTCCATTTTCTTCCTGTAGTTGATTTCTAGTTTCTTACCTTTGTGGTCAAAAAATTTGTTTATATTATTTCAATATTCTTAGATTTATTAAGGCTTATTTTGTGTCCTAATATGTGATCAATCCTGAAGAATGTACTATTTGCAATTGAAAAGAATGTATATTCTGTTGTTTGGGATGTAATGATCTGTATATATCTACTAAGTCCATCTGGTCTAATGTGTCATTTAAGGTCAATGTTTCTTCTTGATCTTCTGTTTAGATGATGTATCCATTGGTGTAATTGGAGTGTTAAAGCCCTCTACTATTATTATGTTACTGTCTATTTCTCCTTTTATCTGTTAATAATTGCTTTGTATGTTTAGGTGCTCTGATGTTGGGTGCATATATGTTTACAAGTATTATATCCTCTTTCTGGATTGTTCCCATTATCATTATGCACTTCTTCTTCCTCTATGCTACCTTTACCTTGCAGTCAATATCCTCCTTGTTATTTAAAAATTTTCCCCACCAACAGAATATTACTGCCTCTTGCATCTATAGAGTATGCCAGCTCTGGACAATGACTCTCTTGAAAATCACTACTAGGCTCTTTCTATGCCACTTCCCTCCATGCATCACTGCCTGGCCCAAAGCCTCCAATAAGCCCTCACAAGTTAATTATTAGACCAATTTCAGGGTATTTTACTATTTAACCATAAATATACTTCTAAACATCTGTGCATGTTCTTCTACACGAGAATCCCTTTGACAGCATGAACAAAGATATAAAGGTAAAAATGGGTAAAGTTTACTGTGAATGTGAGAAAGTCAGCTAAAAGACAATCATTGGGTAGGAGGGAGATATACATTTTTGGACTGAAGACCAGGAAAGAACAAATAGAGTTGCTATAAAAAGAAGAAAGATTTAAAGAGGTTGCTATTAGGAGATGACAGATATAGAAGTAAAGAAAGTTTGGAAATGAGTGACTAAGTAAAGAAAGAAGGGATGGAAGAAGGAAAGGAGTGAGGGAAATAAAAAGAAAGGAAGTGAGGTAGGAAAACCAATTATATGAGCAGAAACCATCTCAGCTGATGTGTAACTAGAGGAGGGAGTTTATACTTAAATGCTTCTAATGTATATGTTTAAAGGTGAGAAAACAGAATTTTCCTGATACAATAAAATGTGATTTTCCACTATAATCAAAGTGAGGAAGTCATTAGAAACAAAACCGTGGTCCTATCATACCTTTTATTCCTTACATATGCAGGTGAAAAAGCTGTTGATAAGAGTTTTGAGGAAATAGTGCCTAATATCTGGTGATAACTGGACTGACCATGAACTGTCTTGAGAAGTCTATACTTTCTAAATGAAAACAGAATTAGAACCAATTACTGCACTGTCACATACACAGATTTGATTATTTAGGAGTTATGAATTACATGCAAACATGAAATTGATGAAAAAGTAGGGAACTTATTTAATTAACCCTTTTTTCTACAATTGGTCATATATATTATGTATACTTTTTCTCCTTTACTTACTTGTGTATAAAGATGTGATTACTCATTATTTAAGATAAGATTTTACCCAGGAAACTGTTCGTTCAAAGCTACAAAAAGATTACATGTCTGAATGAGTAAGGCTAAATTACTTTCCTGATCGATTTTAGTAACTTAGAATTCCACCAAGAATAGCAAGTTCTTATTTCTCCACAGATTGCATCCACGTTTTGCAAGATAAATTGAGACACAATAATGTGGTCTTTAAATGCTGTTTGAATTAGGAATATACACGATGGGTGAGAGTCAGGTGGAGTGCTCATGATGACTTTACTATAATGGAGCCTCAACCTCATATCCCTATCACACTTTGAAGGGTTGCTCTGAATACACTAAATTTTAACTTTCTGTAGTTTTAGGAACATGTATGGCTATTGATTATATTCTGTTTTTCTTAGCATATTTGTTTTTAATCATTAGTGGAAAAAATGAGGTGGTACATGGTACTCTGGGATGACCACCCTGAATATTTTCCCAATTCACAATAGAGAGGACACCCCTTTTCTGTCCTATCTTCCACTAACTCCAAAATTAGTAAACAATATTTGATATCAAATATTTCTTTAATGATGGTCAATATGCATTTGAAGGAAAATGTACACATTAAATACATTAAAGAGAAAAAATCTGACCTTCCCACTGCAGACCTGGTGCACATCCAACGCATTACAGACTCAGTAGGGAGCTGCAGCCAAGGACTAGGACCCATTGGTTGGTCATGTTCTTACACATTTGCTCTCCTAGCTCTGGTGGAACCCTCGCTGCTGGGCCTCTTTATCTGAGGTCTTGGGCAGAGGTCCTCTTCAGACGGCTCTACCAAGACCTCCTTAAGGGTGGGAAGAGGAAAAACTTGAAGACACATTTGCCTATTCAGACTCAACAGCTGGTACGTTCCCCCTCTTAGCCTTTTGCCCTCACTACCAGCCCTTTGACCCGACAGTCCATAAAAGAATATCAAAAGGTGAAATAATTCAGTCAATCATTAAGACATCACTAATATTTTCTCACATTATTGACAGGAAAAGTTATTGCAGTTGCATTTTTATGTCTTTCATAGATAGGGAATCTGTAAGTTATCTGAGTGTGTGTGGTAGAAAGAATCCTGAGCTGTTCCCATGGTCTATATCCCCTGGCATTGCTTCCACGATTAGGATATTCCATAAGGCAAGAGTTAAGTGATTGTGAAGATGTCATGAAGATTCCAGTTAGTCGGCTGTAAGTAATCCAGGAGAGATTGTCCTGCAATGGCCTGACTTAACCAGAGGGTAGACCTTCAAAAGAGGACTTAGGCCTTCCCTCCTTTAATTTGTTCAATGATTCACTGCTTCTTCAATAGCATATTGTTTAGTCTCCACATCTTCGTCCCTTTCTCAGCTTTTTTCTTGTAATTAATTTCTAGCTTTATAGCATTATGATAGGACAAGATGCTTGTTATTATTTCAATCCTCTTAAATTTGTCGAGGCTTGCCTTATTTCCCAACGTATGGTCTATCCTTGAGAATGTACTTTCCACACTTGAGAAGAATGTGTCTGCTGTTTTTGGATGGAGTGTTCTATATATGTCTATTAAGTCCATCTTGTCTAGCTTTTCATTTAATTTCACTGTCTCCTTGTTGATTTTCAGTCTGGATGATCTATCCATTGATGTGAGTGGAGTGTTGATTTCCCCTACTATTATTTGTTATTATTAATATCTTCTTTTAGGTTTGTTAATAGTTGCTTTATGAACTTTGTTGCTACTGTGTTGGGTGCATAGATATTTTTAAGTGTTATTTCTTCTTGATGGAGTGGCCTTAATACCTCTACCAACTTGAGTTTTTTGATGATAGCCATTTTGAATTCATTCTCATTTAGGTTACATATTCCTGTGTCCTCAGGACTGAATTCTGAGTGCTTGTCATTTTCTTTCTGGTCTGGAGATTTGATATACTGTCTGATGTCATTAGAGGAGATAGGTTGGGTCTTTTGCATTCTGATATTATTTGGTTTCAGTTACTGAGTATTGCCTCTGGATGGGGGTTGAAAGCTGGGTATTCTGAGCCCGCCACCTTCAGCCGAGATACCAGGCACTGGGCAGGTTGCGGGAGGGGCACTTTTTCCGGTGTGCTCTCAGGGCTTTCTCACTTTCACTATCTGGTCTCCTCAGGTGTTGGCTTAACGATGTCACCCCCCCTGCAAAAGCTTTTGCCCCATTAGAGGGCTTCCCTCTAGGCTGCAAGGGCACTAGTGAGTCCTTGGTGATCCTGCAAATGAGCATCACTTCCCCCATTCCTTCCCTCACAGAACCTCCCATGGTCATGGATCACAGTCTTTAGTTGAGGGGCGAAGTTCCCTCTTACCCTGTTCCAGCTCATCCGACAGGGGCTCCAGCCTCTCTGCTCTTCATCCATTGTGTGGCTCTGTGTCTCTCTGTCATTTTTTTTCTGTTGTGTTAGGAAGTGATCTTTTGGAGTGTGGATGCCCCTTTTCGTTGTATGTTGGAGGGGAGGGAGTCCCTGGAAACTTCACTCTGTCATCATGCTGACATCACCAGCTCCTCCCTTAGGCCGTCCCTGAGGTCAGAGAGACTCTCCTGCTGGCCTTGAAGAAGCAGGCTAGCATGAGTTACTCAGGTACAAGAAATAAATTATTTCAATGACTACATGAGCTTGGAATATGACCCTGAGCCTCAGGTGAAACTGTGCCCCGAGCCAGCACATGGATTGCCACCTTGTGATACCTTAAGCAGAATACCACAGATTAGTCACACCAAAATTCTTATTCATATATACTATGAGGTAATAAATAGTTGTTATTTAGAGCTGCTAAGCTTGTATTAATGTGATATTCAGTGAAGGAAATAATATAGTGGGGATGTTACAACGGAGTTTTAAAACAACAGTTTAAGGCATAGTGATTGTTTCTCATAAAAACACAAGATTCTTCAGAATTGCATTAAATTTTATATAAATATCATTACAACAATACCTATAATGATGTCTCACATGATATATAGAAAATATCTAGACTTCATAAAACCTAGATTTTTTTTTTTTTACAAAATTGATCACTTTTACGTGCAATACAGTACATGACCCACATAAGGGTCAAGATGTCTAAGGATGAAAAATCCAAACTTTCAGGATTCTTGTTCACATTTCAGTCTCCCATGTAGAAGGCTGATGTCTGTAGAAAAACGAAATAAATGGGGGTTCCCAAAACTCTGATATCCTGAAGGAGGATGGTGTTCATTACAAGATAGGCTCAATAAGCCTAACCACCAGTCTAATACCTGTGTTATCTACTGGATAAATTTTATTAATTTTTATAACAATCTCATATATATAGCTATAACTTTCAATATAATTAACTTGATCATTCATTTTTACAAGTTGACCAATTTGAGATATGATATTAAACTCCTCAGAATTCTTTGATTGGCCAAAGATAAAACTATTATATGTTAAAAACCACAGAATGTTTATAAATGCTCTGTGGCATTATGGTACTATGTGGTATTATGATGAGTAAATACCTCTCATTTTTTAGCTAGTATGGTATAAAACAAACTATACAGTTACGCATATTGTGTTGCAACAAATATTTACTTGTAGACATACTTCAAATTTCCATAACAAAAGAAATATATTATTTGAACAAGCAAGCACAGAGACAGTTTTTCACTTTCTACATCTTGTACACTTGCCTATAAATCTATTGATACAAATATGGGTAAATATTCTGTGCTGAATTACATGAGTTAAATATCTAAATTGAAGAATAAAGCAAAAAATGTAGAAAAAGTTAATTATGCAATTTTATCTCCAGACTTGCCCTTCCCTAACACCTCTATGAATGCTCTGGCCGCTTTCTTGCTGTAGAGGCTGTAGATGAGGGGATTCACCATGGGTGTAAGAATAGCAAAGAAGACAGACACCATCTTTTCCTGCATGGGGGAATGATCAGAAACAGGTTGCACGTATATGAACATACCAGCTCCATAGTACATTCCCACCACCATGAGGTGGGAGGAACAGGTGGTGAAAGCTTTGCGGCAACCCTGCCCAGATCCCATGCAAATGACAGCCAGAATAACGTGAACACAGGAAGCAATGATGACTGCTACAGGGAAGAGAAGCATAATAACACAGCAAATAAATATTCTTTCAAATAGCAATGTGTTACTGCATGAGAAAGTGAGAAGGACAGGGAAATCACAGAAAAAATGGGTATTTGCCAGGCACCACAATATGAGAAGGACAATGCAAATGCAATGAGAATTATGCCATCAAGAAAGCCAAAAATCCAGGAAGAAACAACCAGATTACCACAGACTTTCTGGCTTGTGAGATTTGAGTATTGTAATGGGTGGCAAATGAGAAGATAACAGTCATAGGACATTGCAGCCAACAGGAAACAATCAGCTCCAAGCAGGGACACAGAGAAGAATATCTGGGCACCACAAAACTGGCCAGAGAGATGCACTTCTTGCCAGACAAGTAGTTGAAGATCATCTTGGGTACAGTGGTGCAGATGAGCGTGAGGTCCATGAGGGACAGTTGGCTGAGGAGGAAGTTCATGGGAGTGTGGAGCCGAGTGTCCAGGTAGATGAGGAGAACCATGGCAGTGTTTCCCATGAAGGCCACTGTGAAGATGACCAAGACCAGAGAGAAGAGAAAGATGCAGCTGGGTCTGTGACTGAAAATTCCCAGCAGGATGAACTCAGAGTTGGAATTCTGATTCTCCCATGCCACGATAAATATATTCACTGTGGAAAATACAACATGTGAGAAATGGCTGGGATTGTGTTATGGAAATGTCAAGGACTTCCAGCCTAGATCACCACTCTTTATGATATTGTCTACACATAAAAAGTTATTTCTCTTGGGGCTGGTCTCATGATGCAGCAGTTAATTTCGCACATCCTGCTTTGGCGGCCCAGGGTTCGCCAGTTCAGATCCCGGGTCTGGACGTGGTACCACTTGGCAAGCCTTGCTGCGGTAGGTGTCCCACATGTAAAGTAGAGGAAGATGGACATGGAAGTTAGCTCAGGGCCAGCCTTCTTCAGCAAAAAGAGGAGGATTGGCAGCAGATGTTAACTCAGGGTTAAACTTCCTCAAAAAAAAAGTTCTTTCTCTGGATGTGATTTTTTTAAAATTCTAGACTAAGAATATTAAACCTTATTTTTAGCTTGATGTGACTTTAAATCTAAAACATGAACCTAACAGACATAAGAAAGTTCCAAAAATGCATATAGTCTAATTTTAGCAACCAGTCAGCTCAAATATGTACCATGGATAATCCCTTCAGAAATACGCTGAGTCATCAGAAGACTCATGAATTCCTTGGAAATCAATGGCATTTTCCACGGAACTTAGCATATCACACTATGATTCTAATAAAAATTCCGTCTACCAAGGTGCAGAGGGAAGCATGTTTTAGTGAAAGTGGGATAAGATTAGTCAAATGCCAGATAAACAAAAGACATTGAGAACTCATCAATCAGAAGTTCATTAAATAATACATATTGCTAATAACGGTGAGGTGTGGTGGAAGTAGTTCCTCACCAATATGTCCATCCTTTATTCTATCTCTTAAGACCAGGTGAATCCATGAGACATTGTTGGATTGGCCATTTTACCGGAGAAGCAAACTAGAAGAGAATGCAAGAACATAGCTCAAACATCTGGAACAGGCTATTTTGGCTGTGTAACTTTAGACAATTAATTTCTCCAAGCCTTATTTTTATAGTGTGTAATTTCTGGTATTTGTTAATATATATAGTGCAGCGTGTTAAGACTAAATGAGATCACACTTATAATGTGTGAACATTACCTGAAATACACTGTGTACCATAGAAATATTTTTAAATAAATACTATTGGAGGGATTTATTTTAGATTATTCTAATTTATATAAAATTAATCTCTTCCACTCCCTTAGCAAGACTCTTCTACACAGTAGCATATTTTTAATTTTCTATTTTTTCACCTATTTCTCTTTTTTTCTCTTGTCACTCTCTTCATTGATCAAGGCATTGGCTTCCTTTCTATCCCTTTGCATGAGCTTTTCCTCTTCTGGGAGCAATTCAGAGAAGTGTGCCTGATATTTTGGTTTTAACTTTTGGGAAATAAAAATTTCCTTGTGGTTCTGCCAAATGGATTAAAATTGTGCATTTTAGTTTACAAAAACTCTGATTTAAAGCATGACATTATAATGCTATTTCTTACCTGTTTTGTACCACTCTATAGCAAAAGCAAGCATATTAGCCTAATACCATTTAAAATGCTCCATTATAATAGATTTAAAGCTAATTAAAGTGTAATGAACATGTTATCATGCAACCAAGTTATATCAATAATCAAGTAATTATCAAGTATAATTTGGCAATATTATACTGTTGTCTCCTGACATTTGTATATAGTTCTTATGGTAGTGAAACATATATATTGAAAAGAGTGTTGAGTGAATTCATCTTCAACGTACCATGGATAAAATTTTATAAATGGCTAAACCTATGCAACTATCACGCAAATAAAAATATGGAACATTTCCAAAGGATTTCCTCATATCCTTTCACAGTCCATCCTGCCCTAGACATAACCTATATTTTAATATCTATCTAAAAGGCTTATGTTTTGCCTGTTCTTGATTTCATGTACATCCTGGAGTTCGTTCTATTTTATGTGCACAGAAATGGAACCCATTATACTCCTGACCTCTGCACCTACCAACTCATTGGCTCAGCTCCCCTCCAGCCATACTAGCCTCTTCATCTCTGGAACACATTCAAATGCTCTAATCCAGGGTGTTTGCACTGGCTGTTCCCTCTGACCACCCTCTGTGCCTTAGACCAAGTCCCTCACTGCTTTCAGGCTCTTATTCAAATGCTTTCCACTTCATAGAGCTTCGTGGCCTCTCTCTACATAAGCTACCTACCTTGCCTTTTTTTTCTACTTGGCATTTCTCTCATCTAAGACTATACTAGTTTTTCTGCTTTTTGTCTGACTCTCCTCATTAGGACGTAAATTCCATCAAGACAGATTTAGTGAGTCACATTCATTAGATACTTAGTGAATCAAGACATTTGTTAAAGGAAATGCTGGTGTTTTTTCTTTTGTGGTTCAGATATTGTCCTTTCTTCTCTAACCCTCTCCTGCAAAGGGGGTGGTTGCTTTAGGACTTCACACAACTCAGTGTGCTGGCCTGGATGAATGAGCAAACTTTATGATGTGGCTGTAGAAACAGATTGTTGATCTGGAGGCAACAAGTGCCAAAAGAAGAAAAGCTTTCCCGGGCTGCTTATATTACACTAGAAGCCATAATACCTCCAGGCAGTCTGACCAATGTAGCTCCAACAGATCTTTGGATATTTTTGTTTCTAGTAAATGTCTCCTTTCTGACTGCACTGTATGCGGAGGTAGGAAAGAAAGGGATGGTGGGGGTCAGGTCTGCATCTTTTTCAGTAAAAGTCTTTCACTTAATGTCCCTCTCAAAGCTACACTTTTCATTCTCATCCATTCTTCCCAGGAGATTTCAAGGCAATCTGAGCCCTTACATGGAAAATATTTCTTGTCAGCTTCCTCTTTTATTCATGTATTTGTGCGGGGACTTTTATTTATTCATCCACTGATTTCTATCTGCTTTCTGTCACTCTAATGTTTGCTGACATCTCTAACCTGCTAATTACTTCTTACCATAATTATTTTAAAAAATTCATTTCTCCTGGCATTCTAAATAACTAGAAGACTATATATAAAGTTTAAAACACACCTCTCTATTTCTATTTACCATATTCCAGTGTAATAAATTGTTATTCTAAATGGCCCCCCACTAACCTGTGAACAAATGGCAGGGCTGTCCTGTCTCTTTCACCTTTATATCCTTCTAAACTCTATCTGAGCGTTATTCATCTATTGCATGAATCTAACAACTCAACAATTCTAATAGATATTCACCACGTCCTAAAGTCTTAGTATATTCCAAATTCTCTTAGAAATGTTTCTCATATTTAGAATGCTTGTCTAGAAACCCAGTCCTTATTGTGTGGATAACTACAACACGTCACTTAATTTTTTTAAAGAATCTTTACTTTTTTCATTCTTTCTGCACACAATTCCCATTTAAAACCTTCTAAAAGCTTAGTCTGTCATTCATCCTTGTGCAACACTACATTATATGCCACCCCTAAAAAAACCCAAAAACCTAGAGGCAATAATTAAGATTGCAAAATGCTTATGATTTTTTCACGCTTATTGATTACTTACGTCGTCACCTTCTAAACATTTGACATTTTTTTCTTCTACAAAATAAAGTTTCAAGCAATTGTGCCACATCCTTGAATTATACACAGAATATCAGACTAATCAACTTTTTCAAGTTGGACTTATATTACATAATTAATTATTTTTTTGTGTGTTTTCACTGAGGAACATTAGCCCTGAGCTGACATCTGTTGCCTATCTTCCTCCTTTTTTTCCTTTGCTTGAGAAAGATCAGCCCTGACCTAACATCTGTGCCAATCTTCCTCTATTTTATTTTTGGGTCTCTGCCACAACATGGCTGATGAGTGGTATAGTTCCGTGGCTGGGATCTGAACCTGCAAACCGGGACACTGAAGCAGAGTGTATGAAACAACCACTAAGCCATGGGACCAGCCCCCATAATTAACTAGTTTTTAAATTAGGAGATCAGGAGTGCTGAGAAAGCTTTGCAGCCTGAGGAACTCCATGGACCGTATATTTCTTTGATCTGTATTTATTTGTATTCTTATTTAGCTTTTTGCCTAACTGGAGCCATATACTGCTTTAAGCCTCGATCCTACTCACATAGCTGGGATCATCTAGGAACTGAAAGGTTACTGACATCCTGCAGTTCATTCTGTGTCCAAACCTCCAAATAGAATTTGCTGGAGCAGCTTATAGAAGATAAATTGTTTAATGGAGCACTGTAATCATTTCCTGCTGTGCTGCTGTGTCTCCATTATTAACAAATGACTGGAGCTGACTCTATAATTAGGTCTCATTTGCCATCTAAGATTTTCTCATGGCTCCATTTTACAACCCTTGTGCACTAAAAAACTGGTATATTTTAACACTATACCTCTTCACTCTCTGTCCACATAAGGAAAATCATCTCTTCATTTAGTCTGTATCAGAACTCTCCTAAAGAATCACAGTGTGGGACAGTAGAACAAATCAAGACTAACTGGTCTCTATTACTGTCAGGAAGATTTTGATAAATTTAAGACTCACAGTTTTGAATTGTTATTTCTCAACAGAGAAATGCAATATTTAACTTTAGTAAGCAGAGAGGTGGAGACTATATATTTTTCTTTTTTTATGATTTGTTGTTTCTTAAAATTGGACACGAATATGAAGATACATGAATACAATATTTTATTATGTTATATTTTATCAGCTCACTTTTTCTCAAAACTAATGTCACAAACTCTCATTTCCTTTACTGCCCTATCACAGGAAACTGGCATGAAGAATCTTTCATGGTCGTCAAGGCCTTTATTTCCAAACCCAATCAACTCAGTCTCCCCCAAGTGAAACATATGTATGCAAAGCCTTAGTCAGTAATACGATATTAGGAATAATACATTTATTTTTATGTATTCAAATATATATATATATGTATATAGGGAGAGAGAGAGAGAGTGCATGATGGCTTGGTAGAGGTGTTAGAGGTATGCTTTTAAGAGACAGTGCACATTATTTCACTGTTATGTGTCATGTAATAATTTCCTCACAAGCTTATTAATATCATGAATTCTCATCAAATCTTCAAAGTATGAAATAAAGAGCCATGGTTTGACACATTGCTGACTTTATAAACATACAACACAGCTGTAGTTAAACAGGTAACTTATGTTTCTTTTACACTTATATTTACAGGTCAAAATGGAAATTGAAAATAGTGGGGTGGACAGAAGAGAGGAGGAGAATCATGTTGTCTGAGTAAAGCCAGACACAGCCACGTAATATTGAAAAGCAGCAAATAATGAAGGAAAAAGTCTTGGAGTTGAAGATAAACTGAGAGGACTAAGAAATAAGGAAGAGAAAAATGAGGCAAGAGGGAGTTGACTGAATGCAGATTGGGCTCACTGAGCCCAAGTGTCTGCCCTGAGTGTGCTGCATTCTGCCAATGGATGTCACATTCCCACATCCAAATACAGACACAAAAGCTAGGCTCTATGTTATAGATAAAATGGCATGCAAAAACTGTCCTTGGCTCCTGACAGAAACTTCAAACCTCTTCTCACAGAAAGGATTGTGAATGCCTTTTGAAAAAGCTCATCAGTACTTTTTAAAAAAATCTTTTTATTTGCATTTTCACTTCCTGACATTATGGATAAAACTAATTTTCTCCTCTTTCATGATCTAACACTACTTTTGGGTTTTTCCCAAAGCATCATTGGATTGCATCACTCTCCTTCTCAAAAGGGTTCACTGGTTCAAATTTGCTGCAGAACAGACTTTCATGTCCTCACTGATCTTGTTTTGAGGATTGCAGAAGGTACTGAAGCCATCTGTTCTCTGTTTCTCAATACAAACTGCGTTTCTACTTATGGATCGAAGAGACAACACACAAATCTGAGCTTAGGTCTCTTCTCAGGAGGTTTCTCTCCTTGGAGTATCTTCCCTCTTCCACAGTCCGTTGCCTGTCCAAATCATATTTCTCCTTTAAATTCCAAGACACATGCATCTTTCTTCATTCCAATTTATATAAGATTAATTTACCATCTTGAAAATGTGAATCTTATTCATATTTAAGATTAAAATAAAATTCTGTCACTTTCTAGATTAATGGTATAAACTGTTAATATTTGTTTCCCATGTATCTCCTGGCTCAGTCATATATTAATGACTCAGTTTTCACTTTTTTCTTTTCACCTTTTGTCATTTTGAATTAGTATTTCACTATTAAATCCAAAAGTTTACACGACAAACAGGCAGTTGGATTTCTCATTTTAAAATAAAATGAAGAGAAACACTCATTGTGCTTTGGGCATTATTACCATTAAATCAAGCTCTGTTCAAATGCACCAATTATTTTCAAACTGACAATTCAAGTGGTTTCCTTCTGGGAATCATTTGACTTGCGGTTTCAGCACACTTCTAATTTATTCTTTTTTGGAAACTTGTCACTTGTGGTTATTCTTTCCAGATTCCAGTACTGATTGTCTTGTCACTATCTCCAAATACCATACATTTTGTTAATTTTTCCTCCTTGGAATAATCTGATATCCCAAGATCTTTAGATGTGTCCTCCTCCTCTTTGGTTCATAATTATGATGACTGGATCTATATGTCTTCACTCATTTTTTTCTGAATTCTAGATGCTACCAAATGCTTGCTATTTATATATTTTTGATAATCCTTCCTCATCTCATATTCACCATGCTCAATTCAGAATCATTATCTCCTCATTAATCCACTTCATTTTTAGTATCTGCTTCAACTTCTAAGTCACCCTCCTTATTGTTAATGATGTTCTCTACCTGGGAGTTATGAAGGATAGGAACAATATTCTAGAAGGGAAATATATTTGGTTTTTGCAAAGAAATGCCCAGTTGCATGCAAGAATGCTTGGACTATTTTATATTCTCATAGCTTTGTAAACAGAAAGAGCATCTTCTTTCATCAAAATCATTTGATTTTTTTAATCTTCTGTGAACCTGTTTGTAAGAAATTGTTTTTCATTCTTACAGTAATATGCATTTTCCCTACTGATTTGGATAGTTGTCTCCAGTATTTCCTGGCCATTCATATTTCCTCTTCAATAAATTGCATTAAAATCATTGTTATCTCTCATCAAAGCAAAAAGATAGGAATATAATATTGTATTTTTTCATATAGATTTCCAGTTTTCACAGAATCGTGTCTTGAGTTACATCCTTTCTACACTGATTTACAATGCTATTTATCATTTACAAAATTCCCATACATGGAATATCTGTTTCAAGTCATTAATTGAATCCATTTATATATTACAGTATTACCTAGTTGTTAATTCTATGGCTTAAAAACAAATATTTGTGTCATTGAAGATATCTCTTGTTTTACACTTCTATTTTCTTAAGACTTAAGCATTGCCTAAATTTTATCTTCCATCTCAATTGCTTAAACCTAGGCTATTTTGTTTAAAAAAGCAAATAATTTTGTGATAAAATCACATATGTTAGGCAACTTGTTACTCATAACTAAAAGCAATTTTTAAGTTATTTGGATCGTTTTCATTATTCTGGATATTTCCAGGAATTCATTTTGTATAAACATCCATGGGCACAATTGCTGAGAGATATTTTATATGCAAATATAAATTAACTGCATACCAGTAGATTGCTCCCAAGATGCTAATATCAGGCCATGTTTCAAAATGCAGTTTAGAATATTCTTACCTGCCCACGTTTTGCACTAATATTATTCAGCTTGTGAAACTTTCCTATTCTAATACAAAGTGATATTTCATTGATGTCTAATTTTTATTTCCCTGATTTGTAATTAAACTGGGGTCTCTTCAAAGGTGATTTCTTATTTTAGATTTTATTGGTTTGTTTGTTTTAGGCATGTAAATTATCTTCTTTCAGTCTGTATCAGTGTGCTCACCTTGGCCATGATGTCCTTTACTAGACAAATATTCTTAAGTTGAATTAATTAAATATTTATTTTATCTTTGATTGTCAAAAAACCATCCATTCTTCCTTATTAGAAATATATTATTTTATATTATGTTCAAACAATTCTATAATATAATATCACTCAAGTCTTAAATCAATCGAGTCTAATTTCTATGTATGTTTAAATAGAAATATAAATTTATTTTTCTCTATATACTGTGAAAGTTTTCTCCCTACCAGGTAACAGTAGTTTATGTCCTTTTAATATGCAGTTCCTCCTTTATCAGATACTAAGTTTCTATATATCCTAAGTTGGATTTTGAAATCAACTGTATCCCAATAGTCTTTTTGTATTTTATTATGATAACTAAATATTTTCAAAAATTGTGTTGAATATACTTAACATTGTTATAATATTGTGGTCCCATCCTTCAACACAGAATTGCTATTTTTCCAATCATCTTGCATGTCATTTATTTTATCCATAGAGGATTTTTTGTATTCTAAATTACATTAATTTATCTATATCCTATACTTATCTTTTTATTGTAAATGGCATTTTACTTTTTATAAGTCATCACTGCTGGCATGGAGAGAATGTTCAGTAATTTTGTAGGCTGATCTTGATAAACTACCTTCTCAGGTTAATAGAGTGTCTGTTGATTTTTTTGATTTTTCTAGTGAGATGATCATTTCTCTAAAAACCAACTGTTTTCTGAATCTTAAATCTCATATTTGTCTTTACTTTGTTTTCTTTCCCTGTTACCAAGGACATCCATTACAATGTTAAACTGTTGTGCAGTGATCATTACCATCTTAATCCCAATCATACAGTTAATATATTTTAGTTTGTATATAATCTTTGGTAAATTAAGTAATTTCCATTCTATTACTGGTGTTTTCAGACTTACTATGTTAAATATGCACTGAACATTATTAAATTCCTTTTGATTTTTCTGCTTTGAAAATCATATAACATTCTTCATTTCCTCCAGTAATATAGCAACTTACGCTAATGGATTTTCTGATAGTAAACCATCCTTGCCTCACAGGAGCAAATCCCACTTGTCAGAAATTCAAATTGTTAAACTATTTGATTCATAGTTTCCTAGTGTATGTGTTTCCGTTCTTTATAGAACTTCTAACTTTCCTATTTTTTAGAGTTTTCTTTTGCAAATATAGCTATTGTTTTTTAAATTGTTTGCATATTTCTGCTTTTAATTTGTGAATTATGCAATTAGTAGTAGAAATTGGGATTTTTTCTATCATTTTCACATATTTCAATTTATTTCCCATTCTTTTATTTTTTATCACTCTTTTTTCCTGTTTTATAATATATAGAGTTTTTCTTCAATTTTTTTGTTATTGTTATATTTTGAATTTTTATCATTGCCTTTCTTTACAGAAGATTCGTGCACATTTTCTTGTGTCCTTGTTGATTTGATAATTCACTTAATTGTATACCTTTCCTAAGAAGACAAGAGCTGCAGTTTATGGTACTGTGAAGATTTTCTCTTTACTGCCACTCACACAATGTTAACATACATGGTATATTGGTTTTGGACTTTATACATTAATAATAATCTTTAAAAACATATTTTCTTTCCAAGTACATCTTCACTTAAATCCATAATAGAGCTCTAAAGTCAACCTGGATGATGTCATGAACAAAAACCTAAGTGAATGTGGTAAAATAGATAAGAATTCTTATAAAATGAAACCATTTCTATTTTCTTAAAATTAAACCTGCAGCAGTTGGGGCTGGCCCCGTAGCCGAGTGGTTAAGTTCGTGCGCTCCGCTGCAGATGGCCCGGTGTTTCGTTGGTTCGAATCCTGGGCGCGGACATGGCACTGCTCATCAAACCACGCTGAGGCAGCGTCCCACATGCCACAACTAGAAGGACCCACAACGAAGAATATACAACTATGTACCAGGGGACTTTGGGGAGAAAAAGAAAAAAAATAAAATCTTAAAAAAAGAAATTAAACCTGCAGCAATTTTATATACTTTTTGGTAAGACATACATGTATTTAAAAGTATTAGTAAGGACTTGAATAGAGCACACCAAATAATGAAATTTTGGAGGAAGATGGGACAGTCACTTGGTGAAAAACAAATAGATTTATCATTTTATTAATATTTATTAATTAATATGTCTTTAGTCAATCAATAGAAAACAAATATAATATAATATTAATATTTATGAATGCAGGGAGAGGTTAATAAAATACTTGTTATTCTAAACTTTTCTGCATTTTAATTATCCTAAAATGTTGTACAAAACTAAAGGAATGTAAGCATTCTCAGAGATTGCCTCTTTTTCAAAATACAAATTTTTTCAAAAAGATCCTATTCATTGACCCTTCACTCACCCAGATGTCCAACATTTATATTCAATTCTTTATAAAATGTCAATAATTTTCATGTTTTCTTTTTTTTAAATTATTTTACTGAGGTCACATTGGTTTATAACACATGTAAATTTCAGGTGTACTTTTTTTATATTTCAGCTTGTGTATAGATGCCATTGTGTTCACCACCAAAAGTCTAGTTTCTATCCATTACCATGCATATGTGCCCTTTTACCCCTTTTGTTCTCCCATCGTCCCCTTCCCCTCTGTTAACCATCAATCTGCTCTCCTTATGTATGTGTTTGCTTGTTTATCCTCTACATAAGAGTGAAATCATACAGTATTTGTCTTTCTGTCTGACTTATTTCACCTAGCATAATACCCTCAAAGACTATCAGTGTTGTCAGAAATGTCACAATTTTATCTTTTTTCATGGCTAAGTAGTATCTCATTGTATATATATACCACATCTTCTTTATCCATTCATCCATTGTTGGGAACTTGGGTTGTTTCCAAGTAGTGACTATTGTGAATAATGCTGCCTCACCTTCCTAAAATATTTTTATTTTGTGTACTGCTGCTTTCTATCATATTATCATTTTCTCTGACCTTTTTTATTCTTTTTCCTTTTATGTGCTGCATTGGGTATTCTTTGCCTAAATTCTTTATGTAGATTATTAGTCATTAATATTTGCCTTATTCTTTCTTCTAATATATGTATCAAATGGTATAATATCTCTTTATAAGACTACATTTTAAATGTTTAAGTGTTTTTCTTATTATTTCATTTCAAAGTATATGTAACCTATTTTAATTTGTAAGTTATGTTGAATTTTCCACAGAGTATTAAAATCTGTGCCATTTTACAACTTCTCTCCTTAAAATTTGTCAAAGTTTTGTGTTTGAACCAGTAAAACACACTGCATAACTCCCAATGCTAGGTCATAAAAGGCAATACACTTTCTGCTTCACTCACTGGAATGGCCATTCATGAAACATTTTAGCAATCATGTAAAGAGTCTGCCCTTAGGCCACCAGGTTCTGAAAAGATCCAGGCCACAGGGAGAAATCAAGGATAGGTGCTTTGGCCAACAGCTCCAGCTGATGTCCAAGGTGACAGCCACATCAGCTGTCAGACATCTGAGTAAAGATACTTCCAGTTGATTCCAGCTCCCAGCCACAGAATCTTCCTAGATATTTAAGAACAGAGAGAACCCCTTCCCCACTATGCCCTGTCTGATTTACTGAACAATAGAATCCATAAACATAAGTGGTTTTATTTATTACACAGCATTATTAACCAGAATAGGCTTTATTACCAGAAATCGAGTGATACAATAAAAATAAACTAAAAATATGCATTGGTAAAAGTTGGAAAGATCTGGAAGAGACTGTTAGCAGAAGCCTAAATGGCCTCAAGAAGTATGCTAGCATAGGCTTACAGGTACTCAAGGGGTCTGTCAATGAGGACTTAAGGAAAAGTAAGGGAAATGTTATTAAAGCTCAAGGGAAGGGGACTCATTTTATACAGTGATATAAGGTGTCAATATTTTGTTATCCATGGTAAAGGGGAATATAGAAAATATACATAATTAGCATGATAATATAACAAGTTTCCCAGGCAGAATATTGCCATTTGACCTTTCCTTATCGTCTACTACAAAAGGAGAAAGGAGAAAATGAGCTAAAGAATAAACTTTCAAATTTAAAGGAGTCAAGACTTGCTGGGTTAAGAAATAAAATTACCATTTCCAGCCTCTTCAGATGGCAAAGGATTCCTGTAATTAAGAAAAAGCCCAGGCCAAATATCAAATCCAAGATGGGAATATAAATTATCTTATTAAGACCCCGTAAAAACCTAAGGAAATAACTCATATAACGCACAGCACATAGGCAGAAGGCTTTCCAAAATCTTAAGGGCATAACCCACAGATTTTCTGTGGTACATGATGAGGCTTCTAAGACCTTAGGAGGTCTGTCCCACAGTTGACTCATAGTGATCTCAAGGTACCTAAAAGCTTACCTTGAAGAGATTGATACTTGTGGTTCTCTCTAATGGAGTAAATGCCGACAAAATTCATAGAAAACCCACAGAGCTTTAAACATATATTTTCTGGCCAGCATGGACTAAAGGGACCTGTGCAGCAATGCATTAGCGTTTGCTGAAGACAGGTTTGCCCTTTGCCCTCAGCTCCTGGAAGGGAACCTCTAAGCCTTTCAAATGTACTGTCTGAAAATTTTCTTTCTTTTCCTGGGGCCTTTGGGCCACATGAGATAGTCTGTGTCAACACTGTGACTTAAGGTGGGAAGCCCTGCACCACGCAGTGTCATTGTGACCTCAAGAGGGGCTTGAGACCAAGTTAAGCCACATATGCATTTATTGTTATTGATGTGATTGAACCCAAATTAAAATTCTTGTCATGAAGTTTCAGATAGGCTTGCTTGGTTACAATATTCTGTGCATGTGGCCACACATCAATACTGGGAGAAGTAAGTAAGAAGAACTGGATGACTCCATCAGGAGGGGACAACTGGAAGCTGGTGCCTGCTCTCTCCTGGACCCGCTGTATGCCACTCCTCCTTTGTCTGATTTTAACCTAGATCCCTTTTACTGTAATCAAACATAACCACAGGATAATGGTTTTTCTGAATTCTGCGACTATTTACGGCAAAGTATTGAACCTGAGCATGGTTTCAAGGACCCTCAAACTTGCAGTTGATGTCATAACTAAAAGTGGTCTTGAGGACTCCTGTTCTGTGCAGGAACAGAGACATTATACAATGAAGAGAGGCTTTTAGACACTTGACTGTTGTGGGAATCTGACTGAAAATTCTGCTCTGTTGAAAAGTCAGTTTATTTATTCAAAAGAAGTAAAGACAGAGAGGAAAGACCCAAGAACTCAGAGAGGGAAGCCACAGGCTGTTGAGAAGTATTCCTGGACCACAACACTGAGCCTCAACTAAGAGGCATGTGTCTAGCTGGACTTCAGAATTGCCATGACCAGTGAGGGCTTCATGCCTTCTTTTTTCACCATTGTTGAACAGATGTGTCTTTGGCTGTGACCAATGCCTGTCCTGTCATTAAATAGCATGTGTGAGAGGGCAGGTAATTTTCTCTTTAGTTCACAAGTCATCAGATAAAAAGATGACACTAGAGCTGACACAAGCAGCTGTGCCTGAGATGTGGCATTTCTCCCTGGATTTTATTTATATGAAGAGATCCTAGAACTCTACACTGATGAGGCTGGTGCTGAGGTTTTATTTGAGGGGGGTGGGTTTTGACAGAGGAATGAGTATATTTTGCTTTGCAGTAGGAAATATTCAGCCGTGAACTGTGGTAGATTAGGTTTTCTAAAAATCGGTACAGCTATATCTCCCAGTCACAGCCTTTCTAGAAACTTACTGCTTCCCCCTCAAGAGGTAAAATGTACGTCTCCCTACACTTGCATCGGGCAGGCCTTTAAAATTGCTTTGAACAAGAATGTGCCAGAAATGATGTTCTATGATGTTTGAGGCCATGTCATAATATATTGTGTATTCCACTTTGTTCCTTCAGTAATACTTGATCTTGGATATTTCAGCCTCTCTGTAAAATCTACTTCCCTGAAGCTTTTATGATGGGAGCAATCTAGCCACCTGCAGAGAGAGAGAGAGAGACCGAGAGATTCCCAGGCATCCTCCAACTGCTGCAGAAGCCTGCTGTTCCAGTGCCTGTCACCACCTGGCCACAGGAGGTACTCTGCACTGGGACCTCCCAGATGAGTTCTTCCTGGATTCCTGACTCAGAAATTATGAGATCATAAAATATAGTATTGTTTGAGCCACAAAGTTTTGGGGTCATTGTTGCCCAGCATCAGGTACTTGGAAAAGAAAAGTTTTCTCTTGGAAACTTCATTCATGGATGACTCACACACAATTTTTTATTTTATTTGTTTACTTTCTATTAAACAGTTGTATTTTATTTGTAAATTTTTATTAGTGTTCATTATTTTTTAATTAAATTAAGAAACTTCAAATATTTTTTGAAATCTTCTTGTATAGTTTAAGTATCAAATACTGTCCACCTTATAATATTTCTTGGAAAGTATTGCCTCTTTTAATATTTTTCAAATTTTGTGAATCTTCATGGAATATTAATGTTTTCTTACTTATAGAAACTACTTCTACTTTTTTCCCTTTCTTAGTAGATTTTTGATAATTTATTTTCAGATTTTATTAGGTATAATTCAATTTCACTAATTTTCATACATATTTTTGAGTCATTGTCACTTCTGTGATAAAAGATATATATTCAATAAACATAATTGACACCAAAAAGAACCAAAAGTAAGAGAGGTTAAAAGATGAAGTGTTGTATTGCAATAGATAATGGTAGGAAAAAAAATGTGACTATATATCTAAACTAAGTAATCTTAACAAACTTACATATTTCTTTTTTTCTTAATGAGATATAGCTGATATATACAAAATTGCACATACTTAGTGTATACAAGTTGATGAGGTTGGACATGTGTGCACACCCATGAAACCATGGTGTGATAATGAAAGAACACATTCTTTTACAACAAATAAGAAAATAGGAATCAAACCAAGAAATGCACTTTTCCTTTCACAGCATACCTTTCATTCATATTTTATGATATTCTAAAGAACAGATAATTTTCATATTTATTTTTTAATGAATAAGGAACAATATTTTTATTCTTTCTATAATATCAAATTTGGCTTTTCAAGATTAATTGACACTTTTAATTCTAAGTTTTTAAATATTTGAACAGTAGATAAATATAGAACAGAAATTTAACATAAAATATTTCTAAAGGTAACCTTTTTGGCTTTTTAAAACTGAAATTTTTAGTGAGAGCTCTTACCTTGTCAAAGCATGAATGAGGATCTCTTATGCATAATATCAGATCTTTTACCCAGTGGTATAGTCAGATAATCCAAAATCTTCAGAAAGAAAATATTTCAATATATGATTATTTTAATTATTCATTAAATTTATATCAGTTATATCTATATAATCTCAAGCACTTATCACTGAAGACTTGGATTTCACTCAATAATTTAGAGTGTCATTATTAGTTCCATACAGTAGATTCTGACTCCTATTGACCCTACATACAGCAGAGAAAACCCTTCTTGGTCTTTTTGCACCATCCTCTCACCTTCTGGTGCCATATCAGACAATGTTCTTCTGCTATTTATAGGGTTTCCATGGCCAATTTTATTGCCAGTGGGGGGTCAGGTCCTTCTTCCTAGTCTGTCTTAATCAAGAAGCTCCACTGAAATCCATCCAGCATGGGTGACCCTGCTGGTATTGGAAATGTCAGTTGCATAGCTTTCAGCATCACAGCAACATGCATCAACAACACTATGGCAACTGACAGGTGGGTGGTGTGGCTCCCTGACTGGGAAATGAACCCAGGCCACAGTGCTGACTGTACCAAATCTTGACCATTAGACGACCATGGCTGGCTAATTTAGGGTGAGCCTCAGTAATTTCCTATACATATCATGAATAAGACAGTCTTTTTCATGATTTTCTTGATGATACATTTTATTTGTTTAATTCTAAGGCTGTAGATAATACGGTTTAAGAATGGGGGGATTATGGAGTAAAAAAGAGAAAGGACTATGTCCTCAATGTGGCAGAGGTTGCAGGTGGCATAGGTATATGTAAAAGCCTGAGCTGAGGGAGATAGACACCAGGAGGATGTGAGGGACACAAGTAGAAATGGCCTTTGTTCTGTGTGCTTTACTTGGACACTTGAGCACAATAGAAAATATGTGAATGTAAGACCTGATGATAAATATAAAGACAGCCACCATGAATTCCAAGACCAGAGACAGCAATCACCATCTCATGGCTAAAGGTGTCAGAGCAGAAAAGCTTTTGTAGAAAGCAGATGCCACAGAAAAACTAACAAATAACATTGGACTGATGGAAGAGCAGCCAGAATGTGTTGACAGCATGCACCTCTGCATAGGCAGAGGCACTGAGTATGGAAGCCACTGTCATCTGGATGCAGAATTGAGGGTGCATGGTCACAGGGTAGTGGAGGGACTGACAGCCACATGGTGGTCATGGGCCATGATGGTGAGGACAGAAGCTCCACATATACAAAGAAAACAACTAGAAAGAACTGAGCTACACATCTCACCTTTGAAATTGTCTTGCTGTCAAGCAGGGAATTGATGAGTGAATTAAGAGAAATTACAGAAATGTAGCATGCAGCCAAGATGGACAGATTCCTAAGGAAGAAGTACATGGGTGTGTGAAGACTTCTGTCAAAAGTGGTGAAGGTAATAATGAGAATGTTACCCATTAGAGTTAACAAATACATCAGAGAGAAGCATGCACCACCTGTAGTTCCCATACATCGGAAAACTCCATGAGGAGAAATTCCATCATCATGATGGAACTCGGATCTGTGGAAGGCACAAGTTGTACCTGGGAAGTAAGGAGAGAAGTCACGAGCATGTGAAGAATCACATTAGGGAAATGTTTCTTAACTATTTTTTGTCTTGACCTCTATCTAATTCTAAACTCTATTGATGTCTCTAATATTTTTGAAGGAAAATTCAGTGGTCCTCCATTAGCCTACATGACCTTCTTCTTATTCCTTCTGTAGTAATGGAGTGACAATCACAACCTAATTGTTCATAAACAACATATAAATGTTCAACATATAGTTCTATACATTTCCAATTCCAAGGCAATGTTATCATAGTCACGTTGGTAGACGTAACTATAGACAGATTACATGAATATAGTTGTGTTTGAAAGGAATTTTGGTGGTCATGTTGTTGAACAGTGGGTAATTAGAATGAAATCTTTTGGTCATTTTCTAGCCTTACATTTTTGTTTAAATTTCAGATGATATTAAAAAATCTGGAAATGGAAAAGTGACTTTGTTTTTAGAGCTAAACTTTTATGCATAAGTGTCAAAATTATCTTCTGTCCCTGACATAAAATATTAATATCATTTGGAACTATACCTACTTTAATATCTCAAATTGATCACAACGTCATTGCCTGATACATTTCCCCACACTGAATCTACTCCTCAGTGAAATTTTTCTATTAAAATTTTATATTTCGTTATTTTTCTAGTCATTCACCTCTCTTTTTAAAGAGAGAATGAATAAGCCAAGTATTCATGTTTCCTTAGAGACTCTTGAAGCTACCCCTGATATTCCCTTATTATCTTCTCCTGTTTTCACCTTTCAAAACTTTTTTGATTCTGCTAGCTGAAAATCAAAATGAAACAGCAAAATTATGGTACAATATCTCTTAATACTAATTTAACTTTTTTTCCGCTAAATTAATAATTTTTCTTTTTCTTATTTAATCCAGTTTTTACAACTAATTTTGTAAATTTTCATCCTTTGTTTCTGAATCACTTAACAACTTTGTTGGTGTCATCACATCTTTATTGTTTATGCCATCAGTCCTCAGTTTGTTTGGTTTATTCACCAGTGGCAGTGTTAACCAGCTTTTCTCTTGACTTAACTGTGTTAATTGTATTTTCCCTGATTTCCTCTATCACTCTTTTACAACTCTTTCTTTGAGTTTCCTCAAAATAACACTAATAATAATAATAGTTATAATAAAACTCTGACAATTGGAGCTACAAATAGCTAAAATGTCCAGAGCTAAAATTACTATACTTCACAGTTTATTTGAAATTAAAATTCTCCTAAATTCTGCTCAAAATTGTACAATCTAGACCCATTCATTGACCAATTCCTTCAGACATCATTTTGTTAGTATCCTCTACAATGAACTTATGAAACATGATACATATGATGTCTTCGTAGACAACCTGAGCTAAAGTCATGAACTTTTTTTATCACATCAGCTATATGACATGTTTCACAAGCTGCTTCACATTGAAAAGCCAGCAGATGCTTTGCTCCATTTCTTTTGTTGTGGTTGTTGTTTATAAGTTGCTCAATGATTAAATTGTATGTGATGAATAAATGAAAAATGATAAGATATACTGGAGTAGAGATCTCGTCAAGATGGCAGCATAAGCAGACTCTGAACTCATCTCCTCCCATGAATACAACCAGGTTACAACTATTTTTTGAAAAATTACCCTGGAGAGAAAACTGAAAACTGGATAAAAAGAACCTCCACCATAAGGGACAGTCCTGACTAAGGCAGAAGAGGCAGAAATTCCTGCTGGAGAGGAAAATAACCATCTTTGGGAGCAGCAGAGCTTCTCAGCTGGCCAGGCAGGAGACACCCTAAGGTACACAGCATTCCCTGGAGGAGTGAGGTCTGGAGCAGGGGCGATACTGCTATAAGCATCCTTCAGATTCAGCCCAACTGAGGTGAGGGTCTTACTTTCTGGCTTCACTGGTTATTAGCTGCAGCAGGGATACCCCCCAGAAAAGCTATTGGCTGAAAGCCAAAAAGACCCGGGTCTTAAAGGGCCCATGGACAAACTCAGTCACTGCAGCAACCTAAAATCACCAGAGAGAGTGCTGACAGTCCTTTGGTGAAATAAGACTTACCTGGGGGACACTGGGGGCATCTTGGTGAGAGGAGGTAACTTTCCAGAGAATTGAGACATTGGTGGGGGCAATTGTTCTGACCTGGTTGTGGTGGGCTAACACAGACCCCAGTTGGGGTGGGGGCCATTGAGTTTCTTCCCTTGGCCTGTTAGCCCAGGGTTCTGCCACACACACTAGAGCAGAGATTTAATCCAGTTCAGCCAGGACAGGCAGCCCTCCCTAGGGATTGGCCCCACCTAGCAGCAAGCCCTCAGGCTACTTGTCAGCCTGCATAGACTGGGTGTCTTTATCCTTTACAGGCAGGCAAGTATGTCCACCTCTGTGGGACAGGGCCTGTGTGAGGAGGAGGTGAACTCTGGGGGGGCATTGGTGGAGAGGTGGAGGCCTCTGCAGTGGGGCATTGGGGTACAGTCCAGGGGGTTGGGAAATGTGCATGGACCAGGACTGTGTTGACCTTGGGTGGGATCCTGTTGTGGGTGAGGCTTATCAGCAGATAGAAGACCAGTGCTTCACAAATAGCCATAAAAAGAATCAGCTCCACCTTCCAAAGGCTGAAACAATTGAGTGCTCCTGTACCTAAGGCCAGCCCCACACAGCTATACTCCTATGAGAACTGACAACAGCCTTGTAGGCTTGAGGCCTATAGCATCTGTAAGCCCCTGAGCCTAGCAACCAGCTACACTGGGTACCAACCCAATTAGGAGTGTGCTGATAGAGTTTGTAGCCAACGGTGCTGAGGCTTCCCAAATCAGATTTACAAACAGCTGGCCAGGAAAGGAAAGACTAGATTCCCTGGGTACCTGCAGTAAGAGTAACCCTGCCACAACAGAAGGACACAAGTAGCCCACAAAGGGGTCAGTCCTGGATCATTTAGACTGGTGACAAGAGGGAAGCACACTGCTGAGCCTCATAAGGCATCTCATACATAAGGCGCCTTCTCCAAGATCAGGAGGCATAGCCAACTCACCTAATACATAGAAATAAGCACAGAGAAAGAGGCATAATGAGGTGACAAAGGAATACTTTCCAAACAAGGGAACAGGACAAAACCCCAGAAAACAGACTAAATGAAACAGAAATAAGCAATCTATTCAACAAAGAGTTCAAACAAAATATCATAAGGATGCTTACAGATATTGGGAGAAGACTGGACGAACACAGTGAGCTCATCAGCAAAGAATTGTAAAATATAAAAAAGAACCAATCAGAAATGAAGAATACAATACTAGAAATGAAAAAGTCACTAGAAGGACTCAATAAGAGAGTAGAGGATGCAGAAGAACAGATCAGCGAGCTAGACAAAAGACTAGAGGAAATCACCCAAGCTGAACAGGAAAAAGAGAAGAGAATTAGACAGAATGAGAACAGTCTAAGGGAACTCTGGGACAATATCAAGCACATTAACATCCTCATTATAGATGTCCCAGAAGGAGAAGAGAGAGACAAAGGGGCAGAAAATTTATTTGTAGAAATAATAGATGACATTTTCCTTACCTTAGGAAGGAAACAGACATCCAAGCACAGGAAACACACAGAGCTCCAAAGAAGATAAGCCCAGAGAGGCCCACACCAAGACCTATTATAATGAAAATGTCCAAAATAGAAGATAAAGAGAGAATCCTAAAAGCAGCAAGAGAAAGGCCACAAGTGACATACAAAGGGAAGCCCATAAGGCTATCAGAGGATTTCTCAGCTGAGACCCTATAGGAAAGAAGAGAATGGCATGACATATTTAAAGTGCTAAAAGGAAAAAAACCTACAGCCAAGAATACTCTATCCATCAAGGTTCTCATTCAGAATGGAAGGAGAGATAAAGAGCTTCCTAGACAAGAAAAAAATTAAAGGAGTTTATCACCAAGAAACCAATTCTACAAGAAATACTGAAGGGACTTATTTAAGTGGGAAAGAATGATCACAAGTAGAGATAAAAAAAAAATCTCAAAGAACAAAAAAAATAACACAGGCAATAAAATCACTTATAAAGGTGAAAATATAGTAAAAGGTAGCAGATCAACTACCTGTGAAGATAATATGAAGGTTAAAAGACAAATGCACTAAAATCACCTATTTCAATGATAAGAGGGTAATGGATAAACACACATTAAACGAGAGACTATATTATTATTTCCAAAACATAAAATCTTGGAGGGGGGGAGTGAAAAAGCAGAGCTTTTAGAAAGAGGTCAAGCTAAAGAGTCTATCAACTCAATATAGACTGTTATATACATAGGATATTGAATAAGAGCTCATGATAATCACAAATAAGAAATCAAACATATTACTAAAGATAACCATCAAATCACAAGGGAAGAGAGCAAGAGAAAAAGAAAGGACCAGAGAAGAACTACTAAAACACTCAGAAAAAAGTGACAAAATGGCAATAAATACATATTTATCAATAGCTACTTTAAACGTCATTGGACTAAATGCTCCAGTTAAATGCAATAGGGTGGCCAATTGCATAAAAAAACAACACCCATGTATAAGCTGAATACAAGAGACACACTTCAGACCTAAAGACACTCACAAACTGAAAGTGAAAGGATAGAAAAAGATATCTCATGCAAGTGGCAAAGAAAAGAAAGCAGGGGTAGCAATACTTATATCAGACAAAATAGGCTTTAAAACAAAAACTGTAACAAGAGACAAAGACGGGCACTACATAATGATAAAGGGAACAATCCAACAAGAAAATGTAACACTTGTAAATATCTATGCACCCAACAAAGGAGAACCTAAATATATAAAGCAAGTATTAATAGACATAAAAGCAGAAATAGACAGTAACACAATAATAGTAGGGGACTTTAACATTCCACTTATACCAATGGATAGATCATCCAAACAGAATATCAACAAGGAAACACTGGACTTAAATGACACATTAGACCAGATGGGCTTAGTAGATATATATGCAACATCGCATCCAAAAGCCACAGAATACACATTCTTTTCAAATGCACATGGAACACTGTCCAGGATTGATCACATATTAGGCCACAAAACAAGTCTCAATAAATTTAAGAAAATTGAAATGCCATGCATCTTTTCTGACCACAAAGGTATGAAACTAGGAATCAACTACAGGAAGAAAACCAGAAAAGCCACAAAAATGTGGAGATTAAACAAAATGCTACTGAACAACCATTGAGTCAATGAAGAAATCAAAGGAGAAATCAAAAAACTCCTGGAGACAAAGGAAAATGAAAATATGACATGCCAAAATCTTAGGATACAACAAAGCAGTTCTAAGAGGGAAGCTTATAGCAATTCAGGCCTACCTCAACAAACAATAAAAATCCCAAATAAACAATCTAAAAGAGCATCTAAAGGTACTGGAAAAAAGAAGAACAAACAAAGCCCCAAATCGAGAGAAGGAAGGAACTAATAAAACTCAGAGCAGAAATAAATGAAATAGAGACTAAAAAATCAATAGAAAAAATTAATGAAACCAAGAGCTTGTTCTTTGAAAAGATAAACAAAATTGATGAACCCTTAGCTATACTCACCAAGAAAAAAGGAGAGAAGGCTCAAATAAATAAAATCAGAAATGAAAGAGGAGAAATTACAATGGACACCTTAGAAATACAAAAGAGAAGACAATATTATGAAAAACTTTCATCAACAAATTGGATAATCTAGAAGAAATTGGTAAATTCTTAGACACCTACACCCTTCCAAAACTGGACCAAGAAGAAGTAGAGAATTTGAATAGACCAATCACCAGTAAGGAGATTGAAACAGCGATCAAAATCCTCCCCAAAACTAAAAGCCAAGGACCAGATGGCTTCCCTGGTGAATTCTACCAAACATTCAAAGAAGACATTAGCTATCCTTCTCAAACTCTTCCAAAAAATTCAAGAGGAGGAGAGGCTTCCTAACTCATTCTACAAAGCCAACATTATCCTGATACTGAAACCAGACAAGGACAACACAAAAAAGAAAATTATAGGCCAATATCACCAATGAACATCGATACAAAAGTCCTCAACAAAATACTAGCAAATCGAACACAACAACACATTAAAAAGATCATACATCATGATCAAGTGGGTTTCATTCCAGGGATGCAGAGATGGTTCAACATCTGCAAATTTATCAAAGTGATACACCACATTAACAAAATAAAGAATAAAAATCACATGATCATCTCAATACGTGCAGAGAAAGCATTTGAGAAGATACAGCATCCATTTATGATAAACAACCAAACAAAAAAAACTCTAGGGGCTTGCCCCGTGGCCGAATTGTTAAGCTCATGCTCTCTGCTTCGGCGGCCTGGAGTTTTGCCCATTCGACTCCTGGGCATGGACATGGCACCACTCATCAGCCATGCTGAAGCAGCATCCCACATGCCACAACTAGAGGAACCCACAATTAAAAATACACAACTATGTACTTGGGGGCCTTGGGGAGAAAAAAATAAAATCTTAAAAAAACTCCAAATAAAATGAGTATAGAAGGAAAATATCTCAACATAATAAAGGCCATATATGACAAACCCACAGCAAATATCATTCTCAATGCAGAAAAACTGAAAGCTATCCCTCTAGGAACAGGAACCAGACAAGGATGCCCACTGTCACCACTCTTATTTAACATAGTATTGGATGTCCCAGCCAGAGCAATCAGGCAAGGAAAAGAAATAAAAGGGATCCATATTGGAAAAGAAGAAGTGAAACTGTCACTCTTTGCAGAGGACATGATTTTATGTGTAGAAAATCCTGAAGAACCCACTAAAAAAACTTTTAGAAACAATAAATGAATACAGTCAAGTCACAGGATACAAAATCAACATACAAAAATTGGTTGTATTTCTATACACTAACAATGAATTAACATAAAGAGAAATTAAGAATACAATCGCATTTACAATTGCAATAAAAAGTATAAAATACCTAGCAATAAACTTAACCAAAGAGGTGAAAGATCTGTACACCGAAAACCATAAAACATTGTTGAAAGAAATCAAAGACACAAAGAAATGGAAAGATATTCCATACTCTGGGATTGGAAGAATTAAATTCGTTAAAATGTTGATACTTCCTAAAGCAATCTATATATTCAAAGCAATCCCTATCAAAGTTCCAACAACATTTTTCACGGAAATAGACCAAAGAATCCTAAAATTTATATGGAACAACAAAAGACCCGAATAGACAAAGGATTCCTGAGAAAAAGGAGCAAAGCTGGAGGTATCACACTCTCTGATTTCAAAATGTACTATAAAGCCATAGTAACCAAAACAGCATGGTACTGATACAATAACAGACACACAGATCAATGGAATAGAATCAAGAGCCCAGAAATAAACCCACACATTTATGAATGAAAGTAGACCATTCCCTTACACCATGCACAAAAATCAACTCAAAATGGATTAAAGACTTGAATATAAGACCCCAAACCATGAAACTTCTAGATTTAAACATAGGCAGTATGCTCTTTGCCATCGGTTTTAGCAGCATATTGTCAAGTATCATGTCTGACCGGGCAAGGGAAACAAAAGAAAAAATGAACAAATCGAACTACATCAAACTAAACAGCTTCTGCACAGCAAAGGAAACCATCAACAAAGTGAAACGGCAACCTAAAAATTGGGAGAAGATATTTGCAAACCTTATATCAGATAAGGAGTTAATATACAAAATATACAAAGAACTCATACAGCTCAAGAACAACAAAAAAAAAACAACCCAATTACAAAATGGGAAAAAGATCTGAACAGAGATTTCTCCAAAGAAGATATACGGATGGCCAACAGGCATATGAAAACATGCTCAACATCATCAGCTATCAGGGAAATGCAAATCAAAACTGCAATGAGGTATCACCTCACTGCAGTCAGAATGGCTATAATTAACAAGACAGGAAACAACAAACGTTGGAGAGGGTTTGGAGAGAAGGGAACCCTTATTCACTGCTGGTTGGAGTGCAAACAGGTGCAGCCACTATGGAAAGCAGTATGGAGCTTCCTCAGAAAATTAAGTACAGATCTACCATATGATCCAGCTATCCCACTGATGGGTATTTATCCAAAGAACTTGAAAACCCAAAGGCATAAAGATACTTGTACCCCTATGTTCATTGCACCATTAAAGACAATGGCCAAGACTTGGAAGCAATCTAGGTGCCCATTAAGGGACGCATGGATAAAGATGTGGTATTTATACACAACGGATCATTACTCAGCCATAAGAAACGATGAAATCTGGGCATCTGTGACAACATGGATGGACCTTGAGGGTATTATGCAGAGTGAAATAAGTCAGAGGGAGACAGTCAAATACCATATGATCTCACTCATAAGTAGAAGATAAAAACAATGACAAACAAACACGTAGCATTGGAGATTTGATTGGCGGTTACCATAGGGGAAGCGGGGAGGAGGGAGGGCAAAAGGGATGATTAAGCTCACATGTGAGAGGATGGACTATAATTAGTTTTTGGTTGGTGAACATGATGTAATCTACAAAGAATTTGAAATATATTATGATGTACGTCTGAAAAGAAACAAATAACTTTTTTTAAAAAAACAGGAAATGGTATATGTAGTTTCCCAGATTTTTTGGAGAGATAGTCTTGCTCAGAAAGATCATAAAACAAAATAAAGTCTTCCTGAATTTAAAAAAATAAAATAAAAGAGGGGTAAAGAGCAATAATTCATTCTGCTCTTTATTAAAATGTGTAATAAATCTGTGTTTATCAACACATTGTGAAATTGGCTTAATTTCAAATACATCTATGTTCGCCAGTGATATTGGCCTGTAGTTTTCCTCTTTTGTGTTGTCCCTGTCTGCTTTTGGCATCAGGGTGTTGTTGGCTAGGTAGAAGGAGTTAGGAAGCCTCCTATCTTCTTCAGTTTTTCAGAATAGTTTGAGAAGGATAGGTATTACGTCTTCTTTGAGTGTTTCGTAGAATTCTCCAGAGAAGCAATCTGGTCCTGGACTTTTGTTGCTGTGGCAGTTTTGATTGAGAAAGATTGGCCCTGAGCTAAGGTCTGTTGCCAATCTTCCTCTTTTTGCTTCAGGAAGATTTTCCCTGAGCTAACATCTGTGTCAGTCTTCCTCTGTTTTGTATGTGGGATGCTGCCACAGCAAGGTTTGATGAGTGGCATGTAGGTCTGCACCCCAGACCTGAACCCACGAACCCCAGGCTGCCAATTTGGAGTTCACAAACTTAATTACTATGCCACCAGGCAGGCGCCCGGACTTTTGATTTTTGGGAGTTTTTTTACTACCATTTCAATCTCTTTATTTCTGATTGGTCTATTCAGATTCTCTATTTCTTATCGATTCAGTTTTGAGAGGTTGTATGATAGTAAGAATTTAGTCATTTCTTCTAGGTTATCCAATTTGGGGTATATGTTTTTCATAGTATTCTCTTATTATTCATTGTATTTCTGTGCTATCAGTTGTAATTTCTACTCTTTCATTTCTAATTTTGTTTATTTGAGGTTTCTCTCTTTTTTTCTTAGTGAGTCTCACTAAGGGCTTGTCAATTTTTGTTATCTTCTCAAAGAACCAGCTCTTAGTTTCACTGATCCTTTCAACTGTTTTTTTAGTCTGTATAATCTGTATTTCATTCGTTTCTGTTCTAATTTTTATTTCCCACATTCAGCTGACTTTGGGCTTTACTTGTCCTTGTTTTTCTCTTTCTTTTACATATAGTTTAAGATAACTTACTTGAGATTTTTCTTTTTTGCTAAGTGGGGCCTGTATTGCTATGAATGTCCCTCTTAGAACTGCTTGCTGCATCCCATAAGACTTGGTATGTTGTGTTTTCATTTTCAATTGTCTCCAGGTATTTTTTATTTCTCCTTTGTTTTCTTCATTCATCCAATGGTTGTTCAGTAGGATGTTGTTTAGTCTACACATATTTGTGACTTTTCCAGCTTTTTTATAGTTAATTTCTGGTTTCATATCATTGTGAATGGAAAAGATGCTTGATATGAATTCAATCTTTTTAAACTTATTGAGGCTTGCCTTGTTTCCCAACATATGGTCTATCTTTGAACATGTTCCATGTCCATTGAGAAAAATGTGTATTCTGGTGTTTTGGGATGGAATGCTCTATATACCTCTATTAAGCCCATCTTGTCTAGTCCTTCATTTAAGGCTACAGTTTCCTTATTGACTTTCTGTCTGGACGACCTATCCATTGATGTCAGTGGGGTTTTAAAGTCTCCTACTATTGTTGTGTTGCTGTCAATTTCTCCATTTAGGTCTGTTAAGAGTTGATCTATATACTGTGGTGCTCCTGTGTTAGGTGCATATATATTAAAGTGCTGTGTCCTGGAAGTGGTCCTCTGGACGAGTTGTTGAGCCCGCATGCTCTGCCTCGGCAGCCCAGGGTTTGGATCCTGGGCGTGGACATGGCACTGCTCATTAGATGACGTTGAGGTGGCGTCCCACATGCCACAACTGGACGGACCCACAACTAAAATATACAATGGTGTACTGGGGGGATTTGGGGAGAAAAAAGCAGAAAAAAAGGAAGTTTGGCGACAGTTGCTAGCTCAGGTGCCAATCTTTAAATAAAAAAGTGCTGTGTTCTCTTAATGGAATGTTCCTTTTATCGTTACATAATGCCCATCTTTGTCTATCATCATTTTTATCTTGAAGTCTACTTTGTCTGATATAAGTATGGCTACACCTGCTTTCTTTTGCTTGCCAGTTGCTTGGAGTATCACCTTCCATCCCTTCACTCTTAGCCTGCATTTGTCTTTAGAGCTGAGTTGTGTTTCCTTAGAAGAATATTCTTAGGTCTTGTATTTTAACCTATCCTGCCACTCTGTGTCTTTTGATTGGTGAATTCAATCCACTTACATTTAGAGGGTTTATTGATATATTAGGGCTTAATACTGCCATTTTATCTATTTTCATTTTTCTTTTCCCTTGTATTTCTGACTACCACTTTAGTGTGATGGTTTTCTCAGTTTTCTCTTTAGTCATTATTGGTCACTCTGCTCTGATCTTTTCTCTCGTGGTTACCATGAGTTTTGTATAAAAGATCTCATAGGTGAGATAGCTCATTTTCTGACATCCTCTTATCTGCATTAGCCTATGCAGGTCCCATCCCTTTCTTCCCGATATATGTCTTGTTGTCACAAATTATTCTTTGGTGTTGTGACTAAATAAAAGTGTTTATGGTTATATTTTTATATTTGTGAGTTTGTGACTAAATATAAGTGTTTATGGTTATTTTTGATGCTTTCTTTCCCTTTATCTATTATTTTATAATTGCTTGTTAACCTATTCTGATAGAGAGCTGCAACTTTCTGATTTTTGTGTCTATTTATCTCCTTGCTCCAAGGTTTGTAAACCTTTGCCTTTTTGTTTTAGGTAGGACAGCTCCCATCACGGTCTCTTGTGAAGCACCTCTCATGGTGATGAACACCTTCACCTTTGCTTTTATTTAGGAAAGCTTATACTTCTCCATCATATCTAGAGGATAATTTTTTTGGAAAGAGTACTCTTGGATGACAGTTTTTGTCTTTCATTATTTTGAATATATCATTCCATTATCTCTTAGCCTGTAAGATTCCCACAGAGAAATCCACTGAAAGCCTAAGAGGGGTTCCTTTGTAGGTTATTTTCTTCTGCCTTGCTGCTCTTAATATTTTTTCTGTGTCATTCACTTTTGCCACTTTTAATATTGTATGCCTTGGAGGTGTTTTTGCATTGATATAATTAGGAGTTATGTTGGCTTCATGTACTTGTATAACCAGTTTCTTTCCTAGGTTTGGGAAGTTCTCAACTATTATTTCTTTGAACAAGCTCTCTGCTCCTTTCTCCCTCTCTTTTCTCTCTGGGATACCTATAATCTTTGTTACTTTTCCTAACTGAGTTGGATATTTCTCAAAGAATTTCTTTATTTTTAAAAAATATCTTAAATTTCTCTCACTATCCAACTGAAGCATTTCTAGATTTTTATCTTCCAGGTCACTAATTCTTTCCTCCATAAGATCTGCTTTATTTTTTATGCTTTCTACATTATTATGTTTGTTGTTCTTGTTCTTCATATCTGGAATTTCTGTATTGTTTTTTGTAAGGACTTCAATCTCTTTGGTGAAGTATTCCTTCTGTTCATTAATTTTATTCCTGAGCACATTGACCTGTCTTTCTGAGTTTCTTGTAACCCACTGAGTTTCTTTATGACAGCTATTTTGAATTTTCTGTCATTTAAACTGTAATCTTCTGTTACTTCAGGTTTGGTTTCAGGAGAGCTGTCATTTTCCTTTTGCTCTGTGGTGTTACTGTAGTTCTTCACAGTGTTTGATGAATGTATCCAGTGCTGGTACATTTGTGGTGGTATCTGGTCATAAATTCCACCTGTCACTGCTTGGGGGTGGGGGCAAAGGCTCTGTTCCTCACCAGCCTGCTCACAATTGGGCCATTTGGGTCACCCTACTTGGACATGCTGGCTACAGCACTTGCTGGATCTTGCTCACATGGGTGGGGCCACTGTGCTGTGCAAGTGGGTCACAGCCAGGCTGCTGTGCTTGGAAGTGGGTGGCAGTTACAGGGGTGGGATGCCATAACATAGGCCATGTCACTGCATTTGGTGTGTGGGTCCAGCCGGGCTGCTGTGCTTGGTGTGCTGAATGGGCAGGTTGCATTCATGTAGGTGGGGCTGCTGCACTCTGTGGGCAGGCTCTTCTCACTTGGGTGGGGCACCTTGAATAGACTGGACACTGTTCTAGGTAGGTGGGTCTGGCTGGGCTACTGCACTCAATGGTCAGGTCCAGCTGGGATGCTGTGCTCGACTGGCAAGATACCTTCACAAGAGCTGACCCACAGCCTCTTGGCAGGGAGCATTCACACAGGCAGAGACATTGGGACAGGTGGATTCACCCAGAGGCCAGGCCACCACTCTGAAAATATTCACATGTGGGCTGTGCTCCCCCTGCCTCCACTCACAATCATGCCAGCTGCTGTGTGAGGATCCATCAAATGGATTGCTGCCTCTGGGGAGGGGAAGGTGTCCACTCTCTTATTTCTCCTACTTCCTGGGTTCCAAGTCCACCCACCCTCAGATGTATAGCTGTGTGGATCTCTCAGGCATCCTGTTGTGCTGTGTAGGGAATCCTGTCTTGGGTAATAGATGTGCATTTAGTTTTAAGTTAGAGGGATGAGACAAAGGGAACATCTCACTCTGCCATGATGCTGGCATCACTCCCCTTCAGTTCTTTCTTAATGTAGGCGTATATCCCTATAAACTGCCCTCTTAGAGTTGCTCTTGCAGTACCCTATAGGTTTGGCATGTATGTTACTTCCATTGTTTGTTCATTTAAATTTATATCTTGATTTTCTTTTTAATTTCTTCTTTGCCTCATTGGTTGTTCTGGAACATATTTAATCTCCACATATTTGTGGATTTTCCAGCTTTCCTCCTATTATTGATTTCTAGTTTCATGCCATAGTTGCCAGAAAAGATACCTGGTATGATTTTGTCTTCTTAAATTTGCTAAGAATCTTTTTGTGGTGTCTCATAGGGTCTCTCCTGGAGAGTGCACTGTGTGTCCTTGAGAAGACTGTGTATTCTGATGCTGTTGGAGGGAATGTTCTATAAATAGCTGTTTTCTTTGTTCTCCTCTGAGTCTGTTATTTCAAAGTCTTATCCTCTAACTTACTAATTCTATATTCTGTTTGGTATATTCTGCTGTGATCTTCTACATATTATTTTTAATTTCATTCACTAAAGTCTTCAGCTCCAAAATTTCTATTGGTCCTTTTAATGATTTCCATTTCTTTGTTCAACTTCTCATTTTGTTCGTACATAGTTTTCCTCATGCACTGAATTGTCTGTCTGTGTTTTCTTAGCTCATTGAATTTTCTCAAAACATCTATTTTGAATTCTTTATCAGCTGCTTCACAAAATTTCGTGCCTTGGAGTTGTTATTGAAGAATATCCTTATCTTTTGGTGATGACATGTTTCCTTGAATCTTCAAGGAATCATTGTACTCATCAGAAAGAGATAAAAAACAAAAGCCCAAAAATAACAAAGAAAAGATGTTATGCAAGAATGGTGCAAAAGGGGATTGCCTCATCCCATATTGGATCACATGAAATCCAAATAAATATGGTCAAAATAAATAAGGAATAGGCATAGGAAAAAAATATTCTGTTTCACATAATAAACATTCAACTGAGGCCAGCTTCACGGTGTAGTGGTTAAGTTTGGCACATTCTTCTTTGGTAGCCCGAGTTCATGGGTTCAGATCCCAGGTGCAGACCTACACCATTTATCAGCCATGCAGTGATAGCAACCCACATATAAAAAGTGTAGGAGGATTGGCATGGTTGTTAGCTCAGTGCTAATCTTCCTGAAGCAAAAAAAGAGGGAGATTGGCAACAGATGTTAGCTCAGGGCTAGTGTTCCTCAGCAAAACCAACAAAAACAAAAAAGAAGAAAAAAACCCTCAACTTTTGTTATACTTTGTATGGTTCCTTTTGTCAATTGTTGGTTTTAGTTTATTTCTTTTGCTCATTTTTCTCTTCATGTGTTCAATCTATAAGGTGTTGACACCATAAAAATGTCACTGCTTATCTCTTTTGGATAAATTTTTCTATCTATTCAATTCTTTTTACTGCAGTAAAATACATATGAAATAAAATATACCATCAAGTGTACAGTTTACTGGTATTAAATACTTTCATAATGTTTGGTGCCCATCACCACCATCCATCTTTAAAACTCTTCTCCTTTTGTAAAACTGAAACTCTATACTCATTAAACAATAACTCTCCATTTTAACCTCTCCTCAACTTATGGCACCCACCATTTTACTTTCTAACACCATGATTTTGACTAATCTAAGCAACTCATATAAGAGGAAGCATACAGTATTTGTCCTTTTGTGACTGGCTAATTTCTCTTAGCATAATGCCCTAAAAGTTCATCCACATTGTATCACATGTCAGAATGTCCTTCCTTTTTAAGCCTGAATAATATTCCATTGTATGTAGATACCACATTTTGCTTATCCATTCATCTGTCAATGGACTCTTGGGTTGCATCCATGTTTTATCTATCGTGAATAATGCTGTTATGAACATGGATGTACAAATATCTGTTCAAGGCCCTGCTTTCAATACTTTTGGATATATATCCAGAAATGAATTTGGTGGATCATACAGTAATTGTACTTTTAATTTTTTGAGGAACCAGCATATTGTTTTCCACAATGATAGTACCATTTTTCATTCCTACCAAGAGTGTACAAGGGTTCCATTTTCTCTGCATTCTCACCAACACTTGTTTTCTGTTCTTTTGATAGTAGTCATCCTAACAGGTATGAGGTGGTTTCTCATTGTAGTTTCAATTTGCATTTTCCTAATGATTAGTGATGTTGAGTACTTTTTCATGTGCTTATTGGCTATTTGTATACCTACTTAGGAAAAATGTCTATTCAAGTTATTTCCCATTTTTAGATTGGGTTGTTTTGTGTTTTTTTCTCTTTTTATAAGTTTTATGAGTTCTCTACATATTCTGGATTTTAATCCCTGATCAGATATATGATTTACAAACATTTTTCCCATTCCATGTGTTGTCTTTTTATCATGTTAATAGTGTCATTTTTTGCATATTTTTTAAATTTTCATGAAGTCTAACGTGCCCTTTTTTTTCTTTTGCTACCTCTGCCATTGGTGTCATCTCCATGCAATCATTGACAAATCGAATGTCCTGAAGTTTTTGCCCTGTGTTTTCTTCTAAGATTTTCATAATTTTAGGTCTTACCTTTAGATGTTCACTCCATTTGGAGTTAGTATTGTATATTGTGTTAGGCAAGTGTCCAATTTTATTCTTCTGTATGTGGATATCCAGTTTTCCCAGCACCATTTGTTGAAAAGTCTCTCCTCTCCCTATTGAATGATCTAGGCACTCATGTCAATAATCACTTGACCATATATGTCAGGGTTTATTTCTGGGCTCTCTATTCTGGTCCATTGGCTTATAAACTGTCTTTATGCCAGTATCACACTATTTTGATCAGTGTAGCCCTGCATAAGTTTTGAAATCAAGAAATGTGCGTCTCCAGTGTTGTTCTTCATCCTCAAGGTTATTTTGGTTCTTTGGGGTTTGTTTAGGTTCCATATGAATTGTAGGATAGATTTTTCTATTTCAGCAAAAAGCATCATTGGGATTTCAACAGGGATTGGATTGAACCTTTAGATTGCTTTGGGCAGTATTGACGTTTTAACAATATTGTCTTCCAATTCATGAACATGATGTGTGTTTCCATTTATTTATGCCTTCTTCAATTTCTTTCATCAATGTATTATAATTGTCATTGTTCAGGTCTTTCACATCCTTGCTTAAGTTAATTCCTAGTATTTTATTCTTTTGAATACCATTATAAATGAAACTGTTTCCATAATTTCCTTTTCAGATTGTTCATTGTTAGTATACAGTAATGAAACATTTTTTGTGTTTTGACTTTTTATCCTGTCACTTTGCTGAATTAATTTATTAGTTCTATTAGTATTTTTGTGAAATGTTTAGAATTTTCTACATATATCACATCATCTGCATACAGACAAAAATTTATTTCTTCCTTTCCAATTTCCATGCCTCTTCTTTTTCTTTCTTTCTTTTTCTTTCTTTCTTTCTTTCTTTCTTTCTTTTTGGTTAGTGATAGCTATTGTTTAATGTGGGTTTACCAATTTTTTTATTGCAGTAACATTGATTTATAACATTATATGAATATCAAGTGTACATTATTATATTTTGATTTCTGCATAAACTATACCATGTCCACCACCCAAAGACTAATTACCATGCATCTTCATACACAGGTGCCCCGTTACCAATTTTGACGTCCTCTCTCCCCCTGTCCCACTGGTAACCATCAATCTAATCTCTGTATCTATGTGTTTGTTTGGTATTGTTTTCATTTTCCACTTATGAGTGAAATCATATGTATTTGACTTTGTTGATCTGAATTATTTCATTGAGCATAATACAGTCAAAGACCATCCATGTTTTCACAAATGGCAATATTTCATCTTTTTATGACTAAGTAGTATTCCTTTGTGTATATAAACCACATCTTCTATATCCATTCATACACAGAGGGGCACTTAGGTTGTTTTCAAATCTTGGCTATTGTGAATAATGCTGCAATGAACATAAGGTGAAAATATCTTTTTGCATTCATGTTTTCATGTTAATAAATAATCAAGTGGTTTCTATTCTTAATTTTTTGAGTAATTGCCATGCTGTTTTCCATAGTGACTGCACCAGTTTGCATTCCCACCAGCAGTGTATGAGGGTTCCTTTTTCTCCACATCTTTTCCAACGCTTGTCATTTCTTGTCTTGTTAATTGTAGCCATTCTGATGGGCATGAGGTAATATCTTATTGTAGTTTTGATTTGCATTTCCCTGATAATTAGTGATGGTAAACATCTTTTCATGTGCCTGTTGGCCTTCTTTTTCTTTCCTTAACTTCTCTGGGCAGACCTTCCAATATTATTTTGAATAAAAGTTCCAAAAGTGGGCATCCTTGTCAAGTTTCTGAACTTACAAAGAGATGTTCAGTGTTTCCCAATTGAGTAGAGTTGGCCCTCAGTATCTGTAGGTTCTGCATTTGTGGATTCAAACAACCATAGATTGAAGGATCTATTATAGTTGCATCTGTCCTGAACATGTACAGATTTTTTCTCTTCATAAACCCCTAAACAATACAGTATAACAATATTTGCATTGTGTAAGCTAAAGATTATTTAAAGTATATGGGAGGATGTGATTAGATTATATGCAAAGACAATGCTATTTTATGTATTGGACTTGAACATCTGTGGGTTTTGGTATCCATATGGGTCAACCAATTTCCCATGAATACCAAGGGATGACTGCATAATGTTCACTGTGGGTTTTTCATAAACAGCTTTAGTATGTTGAGGTAGTTTCCTTCTATCTCTAGCTTTCTAGTGTTCTTATTATGTTTCATACAGAAATATAAACATTAATTTCTTCACTGTCAGATATAAATAATAGCTTCTCTGCCACTTCAGTAATGCATGATTGTGTCATGTTCATTTTCTCTTGTTTTAGTAGTCACATCAATTACATGGAACGAGGAAATGATCCACAAAATTCAGAGATTCTTCTGAGATTTTCATAGGAAACAGAATTGCAACCTTTATTCTTAGGACTTTTCTTGCCCATGTACCTGGTAAGCATACTCAGGAACCTGCTCATCATCCTGGCCATTAGCTATGACTCTCATCTCTACACCCTCCCATGTGCTTCTTCCTCTCCAACCTGTCCAATGTAGAACATGGATCACCTCCACCTCTACTCCAAAGGTGCTGGTGAGTATACAGACACAGGGAAAAGTCATAACTTAGAAATCTGTATCATGCAGACATACTTTTTCATACTCTTTGTGGGGTTGGACAGTTTCCTCCTGACTGTGATAGCCTACAACTGGTTTCTGGCCATTTGCCATTCCCTGCACTATATGGTCATTGTGAACCTTCAGCTCTGTGGACTGCTGGTTCTGGTAACATGGAATATCAGTGTCCTGCTTTCCATGTTACACTGCTTGATGGCGTCACAACTGCCCTTCTGCAGAGACTTGAAAATCCCCCACTTGTTTTGTGACCTTAACTAGGTGGTCCAACTTGTCTGTTCTGACACCATTCTTAATGACACGGTGATGTATTTTGCAACAGTCCTGTTGGGTGGTGGTTCCCGGGCTGGTGTCCTTTGCTCTGACTCTAAGATAATTTTTTCCATATGTGGAATCGCATCAGCTCAGGGGAAGTATAGAACATTTTCTGCATGTGCATCTCACCTCGCAGTTGTCTCCCTATTTTATTGTACAAGCCTAGGTGTGTACCTCAGCTCTGCTGCTACCCACAGCTCACAGTCAAGTGCCACAGCCTCAGTGATGTAGGCCATGGTCACCCCCATGCTGAAGCCCTTTGTCTATAGTCTGAGGAACAAAGACATAAAGGAAGCTCTGAATGTGCTCTTCAGGGTAAAGCAATAAAATGCCACTTTTCAAGAAATGCCTGGGATTCTAGGGCTCTATGCCTAACAGCCAGAAATTGTGATTCTTCAATCAGATCACGAAAGAAATTAAACCTATTCATATGCTGGAATTTTAATGTTTTAAATTTTAACCACTTTATTGAATTTAAATAACTCACTTTATCAACCTTTCTGCTCCCTCCAATATCCAACAATTTTTCCTTTTGTTGTTTTCCTAATTTCTCAAGGTTATTCCCAATCTTGGATCAGAAACAATTTGGAGATTCTCATTTGCTTCTTTCAGTGATGAGTTGTACTTGTTTTATGGGATAAATTAAATTTCACAGCTTAGGATATTTATATAATTGTGTTGTATAGGAAATTCTGAGACCACAGTTTTTTTCACTTTTATGTCTACCGTTCTTTTCTATATCACTACCTTAACTGATCTTCCTGATAATGTAGACATTAACATATAGTTTGTTTCATAGCTGGTGGTGGGGTGTCATTGTTTTCATTAAGATCCTGTTCTCTTATCAGCTCAGCATCCAGAGTATCCCTGGTGCAGAGTTGTGAGGCAAAAATTGCTTATCAAAAACATGCTCTAGGGAGATGTCATCACAATGGTGGTGTGAAAGGATCCCTTTGTCTCTCCCCTTCAATCTACAGTGAGTAAAACATCCAGAGTCAAAAAAAGTTACATTGTCCAACACGTCAGGATGCCAGAGATCCATACACAGATACATGTGAAGGTGGCTTGATTGGAGCACACAGAGGAGGATAAACGGTGGCACAGCAGAGGTGGTGCCCAGGATCCTGGGTTTTTGCCACAGTGGCTGAGCCAGCCACCCTCAGGCCCAGAAAACACAGTGGACAGTAGAAAAGATGCACAAGTGAGTCAACCCTCTTGATTGCACTGGTGCCTATGGTCACAGGGAGCACAGCAGCAGCAAGGAAGAACCTCACAATCCTGGGCCTCCAACTGCAGCCCAGAGCCTGGTAGCAGCAATGGAGGCAGGCATACAAATCTGTCCTCCCAATGGTGGTATCACCTGCAGCCACAAGGAAAAAGGCAACATTGGAGGTGGAGTCCCATGGTCCAAGCTCCCTCCCAAAAATTTCCTTTTCCATGCAATGGAAACAGTGCTTCTGATGCAGAGGATCTTGGATGTGAGAAAGACAATATTCATGTCTGCAGCCTTGGCACTGAAGACAACAGCTACAGTGACAGAGGCAACAGCAAGACATCCATGATCCCCAAAGGTGCAGCCTGTGAAGATGACAGTACTAGCAACATCCTTAATAGAGGCAATGGAGAGTGGAAAATGCTGATCTTTAAAACTATCCAGAGGAAATACAGGTAAGAGAAAACAAAAACTAGTGCTATCAAGCCACTTGGTGAAAAGAAAGAGAAAGAGCTGTATTATCCAAATGTTTGAAGAGTTAGAATTTAAAAAAAAAGTCTTACCTAACTAAGAAAAGTGTTTGCTACAGCAAATGTGCTGGCAGAGGAATAATTCATTAAGTGCCACAATAAGCCATGGTAACACAGAATCACAAAAATAAAATAAAAATCTTCCACAAACCAAACATAAATTCATGGAAGAGTGTGAACTAACTGAGGAATAATTCAAAAAATGTCATGAAGAATCTCAACATGTGGGGCCTGGCCCAGTGGGGCAGCAGTTAAGTTCACATGTTACGTTTTCTGGAAGCCTGGGGTTTGCCGGTTTGGATCCCGGGTGCAGACATGGCACCACTTGGCAAAAACCATGCTGTGGTAGGCATCCCACGTATAAAGTAGAGGAAGATGGTCATGGATGTTAGCTGAGGGCCAGTCTTCCTCAGCAATAAGAGGAGGATTGGCAGCAGTTAGCTCAGGGCTAATCTTCCTCAAAAAAAAAAAAAAAAGAATCTCAATATGCTATGACAAAACTCAAAAGCAGTTCATTAAGTTCAAGAATAAAATTAATGAACAAAAGAAATACTTTACTAAAGAGATTGAAGCAAAAAGAACTAAATAGAAATTATGGAGCTGAAGAAGTCAATAAATGAGAGGAAGAATGCATTAGAAAAAAGTAGCAATAGAGCAGATCACATGGAAGAGAGAATCAGTGACCTCGAAGATGGAAATCCAGAGGTAATGCAGGTAGAAGAGGAGTGAGAACTAAGATTTTAAAATAACGTAGAAATTCTATGAGAATTCTCTGACTCAATTAGAAAAGGCAACATAAGGATAAGGGGGAACCCAGAAGGAGAAGAGAGAGAAGAGGAAGAGAGTGTTTTAAATGATATAACAGCTGAGAACTTCTCCTATATTGGGAAGGAACTAGATATACAAATCCATGAAGTTAAAAGAATACTAAATTATCCCAATGCAAGAAGGATTTCTCCAGGACATGTTATATTAAAATTGTCAAAGGTAAATGATAAAAAAAAAAGACTATTAAAGGCATCCAGGTGGAAAAAAAACCATAACACACAAGGGAACTGCCATTAGGCTATCAGCAGACATCTCATAAGAAACTCTAGAGACCAGGAGAGAGTGGAATGATATATTCACAATATTGAAAGATAAAACCTTTCAGCCAAGAATACTCTATGCAGTAAAGTTACCTTTCATATATGAAGGAGAAATAAAGGCTTTGCTAGAAGAACAAAAGCTGAGGGGGTTCATCACGACTAGACTTGTCTTACAAGAAATCATGAAAAGAGCTCTCCTACCTGAAACAAAAAATGCAAAGGTATATGAAACTTTGAGCAAGATGATAAACAAAATCATAAAATTTCAACTCTATGTCAGAATGGATTAATAAACACTTAATTATAACAAAGACTAAAGAAAAAGGAAGCATTAAATACAACTATAATCACTTTAATTTCATAATTAACTCACAATATAAAAACGGATAACAGGGGCTGGCCTGGTGATGCAGCAGTTAAGTGTGCACATTCTGCTTCTCTGTGGCCCAGGGTTCACCAGTTCGTATCCTGAGTGCGGACATGGCACTGCTTGGCAAGCCATGCTGTGATAGGTGTCCCATGTATAAAGTAGAGGAAGATGGGCATGGATGTTAGCTCAGGGCCAGTCTTCCTCAGCAAAAAAAGAGGAGGATTGGCAGTAGTTATCTCAGGGCTAATCTTCCTCAAAAAAATAAACGCATAATTTGTGTCAACAAAAACAAAGAAAAGGAAGAGGCAAAGGACAGAACCTGCATAGGCAAATGAAGATGAGATGCTATCAGCAAAAAAAGGGCTATCTTATCCGTGAGAGCTTTTATACAAACCTCATGGTAACCACAATATAAAAATTCAGAGCAGAGACACAAAACATGAAAAAAGAGACAACTGAGAAACACATCACGGAAAACCAGAAAACTGAAATACAAGACAGAAACACAAGGGAAAGCAAACAATGGAAATACAGAGCAACCAGAAAACAAGATAAAATGGCAGCATTATGTCCTCATATATCAATAATCATTCTAAATATGAAATGGAGTGACTGGATGGATTGAAAAACAAGAGCTAACATATGCTGCCTCCAGCAGAATCATCTCAGCTCTAAAGAAAAACATAGGCTTAAAGTAAGGGATGGAAGATGATACTCCAAGCAAATGGCAGACAAAAGAAAGCAGTGCTGACCTACTTATATCTGACAAAAATGATGTCAAGCCAAAAAAGATGAGAAGAGACAAAGATGGGCATTAAATAGTGACAAAAGAGAAAATCCACCAAGAAGACATACCATTTATTAATATATATGCACCTAACATACGATCACCAAATTATATAAAGCAACTATTAACAGACCTGAAGGGAGAAATTGACAGCAACACAATGATACTAGGGGAATTTAACATCCCACTTACATCAATAGATAAATTATCTAGAAGAAGCATCACCAAGAAGACATTGGCCTCAAATGAAACATTAGACCAGGTGGACTTGATAAATATATAGACCATTCCATCCAAAAACAGCAGAATACAGATTTTTGTCAAGTGCACATGAAACCTTCTCAAAGACATACCACATGTTGAGAAGCAAAACAAGTCTCAACAAATTTAAGATTGAAATCATATCAAGCATCTTTCCAACAACGATAGAACGAAACTAGAAATCAACTACATTTGTGAAAAAGTCACAAATATTTGGAGACTAAACAATGTGCTACTGATCAACTACTAGATCAATAAACAAATCAAAGGACAAATAAAAAATACCTGAAGGCAAATGAAAATTAAAATATTTGATACCAAAATCTATAAGATGCAGCAAAAGAAGTACTAAGAGGGAAGTTCATAGCAGTACAGCCCTACCTCAACAAACAAGAAAAATCTCAAATAAACATTACACCTAAAAGAACTAGAAAAAGAAGAACAAAGAAAGCCCTAAGTCAGCAGGATAAAGGAAATATTAAAAGTCAGACTGCAAATAAATGAAATAGACTAAAAAGAAAATACAAAACATCAATCAAACTAAGAGCTGGTTTTCTGAAAAGATAAGCAAAATTGATAAACCATTGACTAGATTAACTAAGAGTAAAAGAGAGCAAGCTCAAGTAAATATAGTAAGAACTCAAAGAGGAGAAATTATGATGGATACCAGAGAAATATGAAAGATTATAAGAGAATACCATGAAAAGCTATATATCGACAAATTGCGTAACCTAGAGGAAATGGATACATTCTTAGAATCATACAACCTCCCAAAACTGAATCAAGAAGAAACAGGGAGTCTGAAAAAATATTGATCACTAGTAAGAAGATTGAAACAATAATCAAAAACCTTAAAACAAAAGACCAAGACCAGATAGCTTCTCTGATTAACTCTACTAAACACTCAAAGAAGACTTAAAACCTATCCTTCTCAAACTATTCAAAAAAATTGAAGAAGATGGGTCTCTTCATAACTCATTTTACAAGGACAACGTTACCCTGATACCAAAACCAGACAAGGACAACACAGAAAAGGAAAATAGGCCAATATCACTGATGAACATACATGCAAAAATCCTCATCAAAATATTAACAAATCAAATGCAACAATACTTTAAAAAGATCATATGCCACAATCAAGTGGGATTTATTCCAGGGATGCAGGATAGCTCAACATCCAAAAAATAATCAATGTGATACATCACATTAACAAGATAAACAATAAAAATTACATGATCATCTCAATAGATGCAGAGAGAACATTTGACAAGATTCAGCATCCATTTATGATGAAAACCTCAATAAAATGGATATAGAAAGAAAGTACCCCAGCATAATAAATGCCAAATACAAAAAAGCCAAAGCCAACATTATACTCAATGGTGAAAACCTGAAAGCTATGTCCCTAAGAACAGGAACACGACAAGAATTCCCACTGTACCACTTTTATTCAGCATAGTGTTGGAAATCCTAGCCAGAGCAATTAGACAAGAAAATGAAGTAAAAGGGGTCCACACTGGAAACAAAAAAGTAAAACTGTCATTATTTGCAGATGACATGATTTTATATATAGAAAACCCTAAAGAATCCACCAAGAAACTATTAGAAATTATAAACAGGTAAAGTTTCAGGGTATAAAATCAACGTACAAAAATGAGTTTTGATTTTACACTAACAATGAACTAGCAGAAAGAGAAATTAAGAATACAATCCCATTTACAACAAAAAGAACCAAATATTTGGAATATATTTAGCAAAGGAAGTGAAAGACCTGCACACTGAAAATGATAAGAACTTGTTGAAAGAAAGTGAAGAAGACACGAAGAAATGGAAAGATATTTTAGGCTCATGGGTTGGAAGAATTAACATAGTTAAAATGTGCACACTACCTAAAGCAATCTCCATACTTAATACAATCCCTATTAAAGTCCCAGTGACATTTTTTCTTATAAATAGAACAAAGAATCCTAAAATTTATGTGGAACATGAACAACCTCAAATAACCAAAGCAATCCTGAGAAAAAGGAATAAATCTGGAGGTCTCACCTCCCTGATTTCAAAGTATACTACAAAGATGTAGTAGTCAAAACAGAATGATACTGGCAGAAATCAAACACACAGATAAAAGAAACAGAACTGAGAACCCAGAAACAAACCCACACATTTATGGACAGCTAATTTTAGACAAAGAATCCAAGAACATATAATGGAGACAGAACAGTCTCTTCAATAAGTGGTATTGGAAAAACTGGACAGCCACATGCAAAGAGTGAAAGTAGACCACTATCTTATACCATACACAAAAATTACTCAAAGTGGATTACAGATTTGAATGTAAGACCCGAAACCATAAAAATCCTAGAAGAAAACATAGATCCTATGCTCTTTGACATGAGTCTTAGCAGTATCGCTTTAGATCTGTCTCCTCAGGGAAGGGAAATGAAAGAAAATATAAACAAATGTGACTACATCAAACTAAAAAGCCTCTGCACAGCAAAGAATAGCATCAACAAAATCAAAAGACAGCCTATCAATTCGGAGAAAGATATTTTCAAATCACATATCTGATGAGGACTTGATATCCAAAGTATATAAACGCTCATACATCTCAACTACAATTAAACCAAACAACCCAATTAAGAAATGGGCAGAGGGGCTGGCTCCATGGCCGAGTGGTTAAGTTCGCGTGCTCCACTACGGCGGCCCAGGGTTCGGATGCTGGGCGCTGACATGGCACTGCTCATCAGGCCACGTTGAGGCGGCATCCCACATCCCACAACTGGAAGGACATGCAACTAGGATATACAACTATGTACGGGTTTGGGGCGGGGGGGGGGGTTGGGAAATAGAGCAGAAAAAATTGGCAACAGTTGTTAGCCCAGGGGCCAATCCTTAGGGGGAAAAAAAAAGAAAGAAATGGGCAGAGAATCTGAGCATTTTTCTAAAGAAGATATACAGATGGCCAACCAGCACATGAAAGATGTTCAACATCACTAGGGAATTGCAAATCAAAACCATAATGAGATATCACCACATCCCAATCAGAAGGGCTATCATTAACAAGACAACAAATAACAAGTGTTGGAAAGGATGTGGAGAAAAGGCAATGCTTGTACACTGCTGTTGGTAATGTAAATCGGTGCAGCCACCATGGAAAACAGTATGAAGCTTCCTCAAAAAATTAAAAATAGAACTACCATAGGATCCAGCTATTCCACTTCTGTGTATTTATCCAAAGAACACTAAAACACTAATTCAGAAAGATATATGCACCCCCATGTTAATTGTGACATATTTAAAATAGAAAAGCTATGTAAACAATCTAAGTGCCCACTGACAGATGAATGGAAAGAAAAGATGTGGTATATATATATACAATGGGATACTACTCAGTCATGAAAAAGAATAAATCTTGCCATTTGTGACAACATGGATAGACATTTTAGGGCATTATGCTAAGAAAAATTTCGGACAGAGAAAGACCAATACTGTATGATTTCATTCATATGTGAAGATAAAACAACAACCAACAAACACTTGTATGTAGGGAACAGATTGGTTACCTGTGGGGAAAGGAGGTTGGGGGAGGGCAAAAGAGGTAAAGGGGAACACTTGTACAGTGATGGATGGCAACTAGAATTTTGGTCGTGAACACAATGTAGTCTACATAGAAGTAAAATATAATGATGTACACTTGGGCCAACCTGGTAGTGCAGCATTTAGGTTTGTGTGCTCCACTCTGTGGCCCGGGGTTCAGATCCCATGTGTGGACATACACATTGCTTGTCAAGCCAAGCTGTGACAGGCATCCCACGTTTGAAGAAGAGGAAGATGGGCACAGACGTTAGCTCAGGGCCAGTTTTCCTCAAATAAATACATAAATAAATATAACAATGTACTCCTAAATTTATATAATGTTATAAACCAATATTACAACAATAAAAACAAGAATTTTACAATACTTTTTGACAAATCTTTTCAATGAGAAAGAAATATGTTCTTATTTTCCAACTAGAATTTGAATCTTTATTATGAAATATAATAGACAGAAATAAATAAAACCTTTTTGCAAAAATAAAAGATAAAGGGAAAAACAGTTAGATATTTGAGAGATCACAAAGGTTAGTAAAGTGAAATACACAAATTGTATAGAGAAGTTGTGTCAAATAAATGGAAATTCCTGGAAATAATGAATACGCATAAGTTTAATGTCTACAATCTTTTAAAAAGAATCCCAATTTCTAGGTACAAGAATTTGAAGCCTATAATCCCGGGCCCTTATTTAGGCCAGGACAATTGGTCCTTTTTTTTCCTTGAGGAAGACTAGCCCTGAGCTATCATCTGCTGCCAATCCTTCTCTCTTCTTCTCTTTTCTTTCTTTCTTTCTTTCTTTTCTTTTTTTTTTTTTTTGCTGAAGAAGGCTCACCCTGAGCTAACATCTGTGCCCATCTTCCTCTATTTTATATGTGGGACACCTGCCACAGAATGGCTTGATGAGCAGTGCATAGGTCAGCACCTGGGATCTGAACTGGCAAACCCTGGGCCACTGAAGCAGAGCACATGAACTTAACCACTGAACCATCAGGACAGCCCCAGGACAATTAGTCCTTTTATAGCCACTATCCTCAAAAATATTTCAGAGCACTGTTTACATCTTTGTTCCTCAGACTGCAGATGAATGGGTTAAGCATGGATGTGACCATGGTGTACATCACTGTGGGTTGAAGTTGAGTGTGAGCTGTGGTTAGCAGCTGAAGAAAAGTCCATTCCTAGGCCCATACAATAAAATAAGGAGACAACTGAGAAGTGAGACACATAGGTGCAAAATGCTTAGTACTTTCCTTAATCTGATCTCATTCCATGTATAGGGGAAATTATTTCAAAGTATGAGTCAATGATCTCACTCAGGGAACCACCACACAGTAGCCCAGCTGAAAAATACATACCCAGTTCATTAACAAAGCTGTCAGAACAGGCAAGTTGGACCAACTGTTTGAGTTCACAGAAATAGTGGGGTATTTCCAAGTCTCTACAGAAGTAACTTTGTAACACAACACAACACAACACAAGTAAGCTTTGTCTTAAGGAATGCAAAAAAGACACTGATGCACTAGCATACCAGAACCAGAATTCCACAAAGCTGGTGCTCCAAAATGACCACGTAGTGCAGGAGGCAGAAGATGGCTGGGTAACAGTCATAGCCATAACAGTCAGGAGAAAATCATCCAACTCTGCAAGGAGTAAGAAAAAACACATCCAGGTGATGCATCCTCCAAGGTTGTAACTTTTCTCTGGTGCCTGGATGTTTTACAGAATATTTGGGATGGTGTTAGTGGTAAAACAGATGTCTACAAAGGACAATTTTCAGAGGAAAAAGTACAAGGGCATGTGGATGTGGGAGTCAGAGCTTATGGCCAGGATGATGAGCAGGTTTCAAAACACAGTGATCAAGTACATGGAGAGGAAATGCTCAAATACAAGGGTCTGCAATTTGTGTTCTTCTGAAGGTCCCAGAAGAAGAAATTGTGAAACTCCTGTAATTTTCCTTGGCTCCATGTAGTGTATGACTACCAGGGAAGAGAAAATAACAATCTGATTAATTTTCAACAAACAAACATTACTCACATAGTTGAAATGCTACAATTTATATTTTTTAGTCAAGAAATTAATTTCATAAAGAAAATAGAGACCAGTAAGGAACAGAAAGGATCAACCTAAGTGTTGTTTTTTCATCAAAATAAACAAAATTCATCAATCTTTAGTCAGAATAAGTAAGAAAAAAAGGGAGAAGACTCAAATAAAATTAGATTGAAAGAGGAGACCTTACAACTGATACTATATAAATACTATATAAATACATAGGATACAAGAGACTACTATGAACAATCATATGCCAAAATATTAGATAACCTGGAAGAAATGGATAAATTCCTTGAAACCTACAACCTACTAAGACTGACAAGAAGAAATAAAAAATCAGAACAAACTAATAATGAACAACGAGATTGAATCAGTAGTCAAAAATCTCCCAAAACAAAAAACTCCAGGACCAAACAGCCTCATTGGCAAGTTCTACCAAACATTTAAATAGAATTATTGCCAATCCTTCTTGAACACTCTCAAAAAATTGAAGAGGAGGGACCGCTCCCAAGCTTATTCTATGGGGCCAACATTTCCCTGATGCCAAAGCCAGATAAGGACAGTAAAAGAAAAGACATCTATATACCTGTATCCCTGATGAATATAGATACAAAAATTATCAACAGATTATTAGCAAAATAAATTCAAAAACCATCAATGTGATAAAGACCATATATGACAAACCCATGGCTAACATTATACCCAAAAGTGAAAGTCTGAAATCTTTTCTTCTAAGATTGGGAACACAACAAAGATACCACTCTCACAATCTTGATTTAATATAGTTTTGGAAGCCCCTGCTAAAGCCATTAGGCAAGACAAAGAAATATGTCATCCAAATCAGAAAGAAAGAAGTAAAAGTGTCACTTTAAAAATGATGTAATTTTTTATGTCAAGAATCCCAAGACTCAACCAAAAATCTATTAGAACAAATCAATGAATTTTGTAAAGCTGCAGCTATAAATTCAACATAGAAAAATCAGTTGTATTTTTATACGCTAATAATGGAATATCTGAAAAAAAAACCTATCCCATTCATTATAGACTCAAAAACAATTAAATACCAAAGAATAAATTTAGCCAAGGAAGTGAAAGATCTACACAACAAAAATCTACAAGACTTTATTGAAAGAAATCAAAGAAAACTAAATGAATGAAAAGACATCCTGTATTCATGAATTGGAAGATTTAGTATTGTTGAAATGTTCATACTACCCATAGCCATCTATAGGTTCAATGTAACAAGTAATAAAATTTTATTGTCTTTCTTCACAGAAATAGAAGTAACAATCCTAAAACTTGTATGGCATCACAAAAGATGCTGAAATAGCCAAAGCAATCCTGAGTAAGAATAACAAAGCTGGAGGCATCACACTTCCTGAGTTCAAACTATATTAAAAAGCTATAGAAATTTTAAAGTATTCTTTTGGCACAAAAATTGACACACAGACCAATGGAACAGGATAGAGATCCCAGGAAAAAACCCCACATACACAGCCAACTACTATTCAATGAGGGACCCAAGAGTAAAGGAGAGTCTCTTCAACAAATAGTGTTTGAAACTGGAAAAATACATGTAATAAAAATGAAATTGGACCTCTAACACTACTCCCAAAAATTAACTGAAAATGGATCAAACATTTAAACATAAGACCTGATACCATTAAACTCATAGAAGAAAATGTAGGGAAGAAGCTCCTTGACATTGGTCTTGACAATGATTTTCTGTATATGACACCAAAAACAGAAATAACAAAAGCAAACATCAACAAGTGAGATTACACTGAACTTAAAAGCTTTTGCACAAGCAAAGGAAAAAAATCAACAAAATAAAAAACGACCCACAGAATGGGAGAAAATATTTGCAAACCATATATTGGATAAGAGATTAATGTCTAAAATATATTAAAAAACTCATACAACTCAATTACCAAAAAGCAAACAGTCCAATTAAAAAACTGGGTAGAGGAACTGAATAGACATTTTTCCAAAGAAGATATCCAAATGGCCAACAGGTACATGAAAAGATACTCAGCATCACTAATAATCAGAGAAATGCAATACAAATTCATAATGAGATACACCTCATACCTATCAGAATGGCTACCATAAAAAGACGAGTGGTAAGTTTTGACAAGCATAGGTAGAAAACGAAACATTTGTTTACTGTTTAGAGGGAATGCAAATTGGTTTAGGAACTATGCAAAAACAATATGGAAGTTCCTCAAAAACCTAAAAATAGAATTAACGTGATCCAGCAATCCCACTTCTGTGTACATACCCAAAGGAAATAAAAGTAGGATATCAAAGAGAAATATGTATTCCCATATCTATTGGAGCATAATTCACCATGCCAGGATATGGAAACAACCTAAGTGTTCATCAATGGATGAATATATAGAAATTATACTCAATGGAATATTATTCAGCCATGAGAAAGAGGAAAATCCTGCTATTCACAGCAACACTGATGGATCCTGAGGCCAGACAGAGAAAGACAAATACAGTCATGCACTGCATAATGATGTTTCAGTCAACAACAGACCACATGTATGATGGTGGTCCCATAAGATCAGTACCATATAGCCTAGATGTGAGGTAGGCTATACCAACTAGGTTTGGGTGAGTACACTCCATGATGGTCAAACAATGATGAAATCACCTAACGATACATTCTCAGAACACATCTTTGTTGTTAAGCAATGCATGAGTAAAGTGTATGATATCACATGCATATGGAATCCAGAAAAGCCAAACTAACAAAAATAGGGAGTAAATGATAGTTCCCGAGGACCAGGGCTTGGGGAATTGGGGAGATGTTGTTTAGGGGTGCAAACTTGCAACAAGTCCTGGAGTTCTAATGCACAGGGTATTAAATATAGACAGCAATATTGTTTACAATTATGAAACTTGCTAAGAGAGTAGATCTTGGTTGTTCCCAATACAACAAAGAAATGATAATTGTGTGGCATGATAGAAGTACTCACTATAGCTACAATGGCAATCATATTACAATATATGAATGTATCACATCAACATGTTGCATATCTTAAATGTATACAATGTTACATGCCAAATATGTCTCAATAAAAACAAAAAAAAATTCAATATTTTGTGTATAGATTCAGTCTGCTTTAGGGAATTTCTTGCACCATCTTTAATTAGGAAATTTGTCTCCCTCTCAGCTTCCCCCCTTGATGTCATGTATTCCACAGTTTTAATGAGAAACTCTTTTACTCATTTTGGGAATATGTATTGAGTGTCACCAAAGTTCCCAGCACTGCCTTGGAAATGAGTATAAGGTGCTGAAAGAGAAAACTTCCTCACATTAAGTCATGGAGAAATAATATAAGCAAATAAAAAATTATGTAACATATCAGATGGCAACAGGTGCTGTGAATAAGACAAAAGCAGGTATAAGGAGAAAGTGAAGCAAGTGCTATTGTTTTTATAGGTGTTCAGGCAAGGTCTGCAAACAAGGTGACATTTGAAAAGAGACTTCAAGGGAGAGGGTTCAGGAGCCAGGAGCATATCTGGGAAGTGTGTGCCTGGCAGGGGGAACGGCCATTGTGAAGGCCCTGAGGCAGATGCTTGATTCAGAAATTCAAGTCCAAAAAAATGAAGCCAGTGTGTCAAGGAGAATGAACAGAGAGAGAATGATGAGAAATGGTGTCGGAGAACGTTGAGGAATGGGGTGGCCTCCGTGCTGCTGTTGAAACTTCAAGTCACAGGACGTCCCTCATCCACACTATGTACGACTTGCACTTTATTCATCTGGCTGCAAAGGTGTCTTGTAGGATTAAATGAATCCTTTCTTTATTATCGTCTGTTGACTGAGTTCTGGCCTCTGTATCATAAGAGTCTCCTTGGAGTATGAGCTCAGGTACCCTTGCAATGAGGACTGCTCACATTCCAAAAGGCACACACACATATGTGTGTATACATGCGTATATGTTTATCTATTTGTACAGAGAGAGAAATGAAATGGACATGAGAAGTAGTAAAGACCTAATAAGATCAAATGGTCCCTGAGAGACTACGACGCAGAAAAGCTCCTTTGGTTCTGGTGACACTTTATGCCCTGTTCTATTCCTTTTATGCCCAGGAAAAATAATAAAAGAACAAAATTAGGTATATCTAAAACACAAAAGTAGTGTGTCGTATCAAATACCCTACATGTGGAAGACGCCAAGAGAAAAAAAGCAAAGGAAACAACCCAAAAGCTCACAAAAGGGAATATACAAAATACAATGAAAGCTGGGCATTTTTTATATGAAACAGTATAAGACTTGTTATTTTTGTACCCATGCCCTATTTATTTGACTAATTGGTTTTTATGTCATCCAGTAGGGGATGTGGCAAGCCCCTTTCTCACCTTTCTAGTGTGGCATTTTTCTTTGTTATTCTTGGGCTTTGATCTCTTATTTGACAAAACCAGTGAGCACACTCTATTGCTGTTTATGGTCTTTGTCCAACATGCAAAGGCCCTCCCAGACCATACTCTATAGATTGTGCACACATCATGGCAATCAATCCTCTCACACTGAATAACTTTCATCATCAGATTTATACCTGAGGACACTATGTCATACACAAATGTTTTCATTGACCTCTGTCTTCTCGATTATAATACAAGATCCAACAAGTAGGGCCTTCACATGCTTGTTTAGCTTTGTGTTTTCACAAAGATGTTTTCATTTATATAGAAATTAATTTAGGAAAATGAAAAGTCAGGAAATTAAAAAAATGACAAGGGGAATAAAACCATGTTAAACAGTATAGTTAGAAAACAACAGCAATAAATAAAATTAAATGAAGCATCAAACACTAACTGAATAAATGACAAAAAATAATTTAATGATATTAATATGAATTAGTAATTAAATTGGCAAGGACCTAGACATAATACAATATAAAATGTTTCTAGAATGTTCTGGCATGTAGCAGATGCTCAGCTATTATTTGTCAAATGAATCAGGAGTTAGGTCACATTATATATGGACAAGTATATGGCAAGGTTCTATTTTAATTTGGAAAGGTTGAACTGTTGATGAAAGCTGGCATAAATGGCTATCTATCTTTCAGAAAATTAGGTTTCTCCCCTCACTCAAATATCTTACAAAAAATTGGAGAGGTTATACCTCAATGTAAGAGTAACCCAAGCATTTTAGATGAGCCTCTAGAAATGACATAAAATATATGGGTGGTCAAAACTATCTTAATTAAGTTAAGAAACTCAGAAGTAAGAAAACATATATGTTTAACTAAATAAAATTAAAATTTTTTCATGGTCCAAATATGCCCCCAACACAACTGAAAAACAATAATTTGTAAAAATTACTTGAAAAGCTGATAAGAATAGACAAATGGGCATATAGTAATAACAGGTAAGTGAAAATAGTGACCAAATATATAAATCTTTGCTTAAACTCAGTTTATAGTTGAATAAAGCAAGAAGAAACCTCTTTAACTCCCATCATCCTGGGAAAAACCTTAAAGAGCTGTCACATTGATAGGGTGAGAACTTATGAACTAGTAGCAAAGGGCTCTTCTCTAATTTTGCTGGCAGAAATGTGAACTGCTACAAGGTGTTGGATGTGAAATATGAAACAAAATGGAGCCACGTGTCTAAGGGGTTTAAAATGGAGCCAGAAGCCATTAAGGAACTGGGTCTTATGCATGCCCTCGTCAGACAGAGCATGAACTTACAAACTGAGCCAGGAACCAAAAGTTCTGAGAAGAAGGCAGCTCATTACAGTGAGGACTTTTGCCTCCCTCTAGGCAGCCTTTGCAATCAATTGTACTTCGATAACTTAGCTTGCTTTCTGCCACCAACTATAGTTAGCATGCTTTGTAAGGCAACCCTCCCTTATTTGCCTTCAAAAGCCCTGATTTTTACTCCCCAGGGGGACACTATTTGAGTTTCTACCTAAATCTGTGCTCCTGTGATCCCAAATAAACACCTCTCTTCCTCTCATTTGGTTCTTTACTTTTAGGTTAATGTTGGGAAACATTCTCAATGCAGCTATAAATATTAAAAAGACAGATATTCTTTAACTCAAGGTTTTACAACATCAGGACAATTGGCATTCTGGGCCAGATCACTGTTTGTGATGGGGTCTGTCCTGTGAATTATAGGATGTTTAGAGCATCCTTGACCTCCGCCCATCCTCCCCAGCATGACAGACAAAAAGCTCCCAACATTGCTCAGTGTACCCTGGGGGACCAAATCACCCCTGGTTCAATCACCATTTGAACTTCATAATTTCAACATATTTTTCTAGCATTGATATAATAGCAATTGAGTCAGAAAAAATATGAAGGTTATCAAAAGTGTGAGTGAGAAGCATAGTCATACTGATTCTGGCCCTGATATCAGTTCCCCTACATTAAACCCAGCATATATGGGGTTAAAAGCAAAGCACTCATCCCCTTTCCCTGCTTACTCCTGGGCTTCTGGCACCAGAATCCACCATCCACCAAGGAGGCAGACAACCAAGGATAGCTACCTGCAGATTCTGTTATCTCCTCCTCCTCCTTTCCACAAGCAGTGACCCAGGGCCACAGGCAGGCTGGTGGGAAAGCTCTGACCAGCAAGACCACAGGTTCCCCTTCCCTACAAGCAGCCACATTCCTTGAAACCTTCAGAACCCCTTGCCTCCCATCTTTCAGGGAGACCAGAGGAATTTGAGGGCTCACTCTTGTCTTCAGGCTGACATCACCAAAAATAAAAACCCTTTCCTTGCCATAAGGCTGGTGTTCCAGTTTTTATTCAACTGCTCTTGTGTGGTGCATAAAGAACCTATGTTCATAGCTGAAAACAATACTATGAAATATTCTGCAGCCACTGAAATCGTGAACCAACATCATAGTAGCTGATCAGAGGCAAGTCCATGAGGTACTAGTGAGTAAGAAGAAAAAGGGACAAAAGGTAGAAAAACATACTGAACTAAAACAAAAGGAGTATTTACAAAGTGCATAGGATTCTACTCATGCCTTTATCTAAAAGTGTATGAATATATATGTGTGCATAATATAGGAACTGAACTTATAAAGGAAATTAAGAACTTAAGGAACAAAGTGTCAGAGAATGAAATTAGGTTAAGTATAGTGGTTTCAAAAGACAACTGTATGTAACAAAATTGAATGAAAATCTACAGTTAACATATAAAGACATGAAATAGTGATAATTTAATGACAGTAACATGGTCACTAACATAAAATTAAACTGCAAAAGTCTTAGAAATAAAAGTATAACAGAAGGCTTTTAAAATGTGGGGAGGAAGCAGTATCTCAGTTACAATTCCATTTTATATAAGGATACATCCATATCTTTTATGGGTGATCTTCAGTCAAGTGTAAATAAAAATGCCTTCCAGATGATGGCTGAAGATGAGGCAACTTTCAGAAATAGATCTAATCACAAAAGGTCAAAAGGAGCAATAAGGAATAACAGACATGTGAAAACTTATTGGAAAATGTATAAACTTTGGTGTATTAGCATTAATGATGCAGATCTTTCACTATCATTTCTGTCTAAAGCAATGAGTTGCAAGTGAAGAATGATAAAGTGACAGCTGAATTCTTTCAGAAAATGATGAAAAGCAATGGAACAAATGTATTATGACTCACTGATAGATCTGACCACACAAAATTTATATACACTCACAATTCCCCTCCAAGCACATCTATAAATACATAAAAGAACTAGATGGCCAGCAGCCAATGTGTGAAAAAATATTCCAATTCTTTGTTGAAAGAATTCAATAAAAACCAAGAATAAAAGTACCTCATCCCAAGATATAAAAGCAAAGGACTCACATGGATAATTTGCCGTAAGAAAATAAATGACTAACAAAGACACATATATGTTCTACATCACAGGTAATGAAATAATTGCAAAGTAAAACTGGTTAGCACACTGATTTTGAACTATTAAAATTTTTTTTTCATGTGAATACCCAGAGAGAGAGAAGATACTGGGAAATGTGTGTCTCACGTACTGCTGTTATAAGGATGTTTTTGCAAACATTCTTTGTTCTGGATCTTCTTCATCAATACAGAAACATAGGCAAATATGCCCCATCTCAAAATTCTTTTTAAAATGCGCTCACTTCACTTTAAATCCCTACATGTCTAACATCGTGTTTCTCTACTCCAGTTAGTTGATAAGATCCTTGGACTTAAGCTCTACTTTTACTGGAGGCACTTTATGCCTCTTGTTTCCTCTTCAGGTTGGACTTCCACTACTATCACATAATTGGCATCACTGAACCTTGCGTTACTGATTTCAATGTTCACTTCTCTTTTTAGCCTCATAAAAACACATTGATATACTAATCAAGCAGGCAAGCAAACACAGTGACCTCTAGGCTCTGGGCTATGCTGGACTGGCTCTCAGGTGACCTCAGGTAAACGTTTTTGGCCTCCATTCTCTTTTATCCTCTCCTGCAGTGTCTATTGGGCCCTCAGACTCACCTGGATGGGATCTCTGAGAGCATGGTTTCCATGTGGAAGTCTGAATTCCTCTCTGGATGGTTAATGATGGGGATTGAAGCTCTCACCCAGACAAAACAGCAGGAAGGGGTCAAGCATTGGTCCAGAACCAGACTCAGGAGTGCAAAAGAAACAACCATGACTCCTACAACCCAAACTGCAAACCCTGAGGGACTGAGCAGAGGAGATATTTACAGCTCCCTATGTCTGCTCATTAGGCACATTTTCCTCTTGTTACTCCAACCTCCAAGCACATGATGTCCCTGTGGGATGCTGATCTGGGCAGAAAGGAATTTTTCCTGCAGTTTCTCTGTTCCCAGGAGACCAGGTTCTAAGCCAGGTAAACTCAGTTGTTATTACTCCTTCTCCATTGAATCAGCTGCCTTCCAGAGGTAAACTCCCAGCACCTTATCCCAACCCTGTTTTCTCTGAAGTCTAAGACTGAGGACTCTAACTCCCTACTCATCAGTCTAACTCCCTACTCATCAAAGTATTGGATCATCAACATATTGACTGGTGGTAAGAACAAAACCTATAATATCCTTAAAATATTATTATTCCCCTCTTTATGAGAGGGACAACTTTGTTTCTTTAATATAAAACTTTGGACACTACACTCCTTGGATTCTGACACTCTTGCCAAAACTATTAAGAATGTTCTATCTCAAGTTAAAAGCCATCTTTGATTCCCTTTCTATAAAAGATTTTAATTATAGAAGATATATTTAGATATTTTATGCACCGTAACCTAGCTTAGCACATTGTAGGGATCGCCCAGTTTAATCTTTAGAAAAGCCCATTCTGTGAGGTAGTACTATCATGCATTCCATTCTCAGGAATGAGGCTCAGAGGGATTTAATGTTCTACTCAAAGGTAAACTGAATACACATTGGAGGCTTGACTGGAATTCTGTTAGGATGCTTCCAGTTCTCAAACTCTGAGACAGAGATAATTTTGCCCATGGGAATATTCAATGATGAGTGAAGGGATCCTGACAAACACTCATAATGCTCTGGACAGAGCCCAACACAAATCCTTATCAAGCCCCAAATGTCAACAGTGAGGGGGCGAGGAATAATCCTATACCAGCACTCATCTAACTTCATTGTGCTTAAAAATCATCAGTAATTTTAGTTCAAATGCAAACTCTGATTCAGCAGGTGGTCTCGAGGACTCTGCATTTGTAACAAGCTCCCAGGTGGTGTTGGTGCTGCAGCTCCTGGTCTGTGGATCTTACTTGGAATAGCAAGATGTATTTCTATCTTAATTTCATGAGTAGACAGTTTTAGGTTTTCTCTGCCAAAAAAATGCCTTGTATGTAATTTTGAAAGAAAACTGTTTCACTCATTGTAGAGGCTGTGATAAATTCTGTTTGATTCCTTTATAATATAAGGTTGCTTGAGTGTCATCAAATAATATACATCTGAAAAAGTCTTTGTAGGAGGCAGAAGAAGGGCCTCAAAAGATGTCCACATCCTAACCCAAGAAGTTTTGAAGATGTTATTTTACAGAGCAAAGGGAAATAATGATCAAATGAATTGTTTTCTAACCATTGATTTTAAGTTTAAAAGATTAGAGTGAATTGTGCAGGTTAATGTAATACAACCATTATGGTCCTCTAAATATGGAAAGAGAGGACTTAAATTGGAGTCAGAGAGGCATTTGAAAATGCTCTGCTGCTGGCTTTGTACACAGAGAAAGGGGATGAGCCAAGGAATGCAGGTGCACTAGGAAGTGAATTAAGAAGGAAACGTGTTCTTTCCTGGAGTTTCCAGATGGATCCCAGCCTGGCAGACTTCTTGATTTAATCCCAATGAGACCCATTTTGACTTCTGATCTCTAGAACTTTAGGGAGAAAAATTGTGTTTTTTAAGCCTAAGGTGGTACCTTCTTATAGCAGCAGTAGGAGTCTAACTCAGAGATTTACCCAATAACATTTCGTTTGTGGGAACTGAGTTTAAGCCTCTCAGTTCATTCATTTATATTACCTTGGGTAGAGGTATTTCATGTTGCAATCTTACCTTAATAGAAGAAAAACCAATTAGAGTTAGTGTGGAGATATTTGGCTCCATTAGCTGATACAGTGAATTTCCCATTGCGTAAGTGTAAATGTGGTTCTGACTTTCAGGCATTAAGAAAAGAAAAATCTGTTTAATTTAATTAATTAATTAATTAATTTTTTTAAAGATTAGCCTGAAGCTAACATCTATTGTCAATCTCCCTTCTTTTTCCTTCTCCTCAAAGCTCCCCAGCACATTGTTGCATATTCCAGATGTAGGTCATTCTGGCTCAGCTATGTGGAATGCCACCTCAGCATGGCTTGACGAGCAGTTGATGAGCAGTCCATGCCCAGGATCTGAAATGGTGAAACCCTGGGCCGCAGAAGGACAGCAAGAGAACTTAACCGCTTGGGCCAGCCCCGGGAAAATTCTTTATTGTTAAAATTAGGATCACCCATTCTACTTTAAATCTTTGTGTTTAAATTTCTACATTCTTGGAATTTCATGTTGATTTAAATGTTCGTTCTTTTCATTTCTTTACCCTCCAACTTACACTAAAAGTTTCTTTCAACATTATAAATGATTCTGTGCTCATGTACATATATGTATGTGTGTGTAATTATTTGAAAGAGAAATGTATATAAATACACACAGATATGCATTACTTCTTTTGCACAGTAATAAATGTGTGACCACAGGCCAGGAACAGATTTTGCCACCACAAAATGTGCCTCTTTGGCATTAGGATTATTTTGAGCTCATGATTATTAAGAAACAGCAGACATGGGGGAAGCTCTGAAAACCTAATTGAAGTTACCCTTTCATAGGGGAAATCTATACTTATAAGAAAATTTACATATATAACAACTTTATACGTGTTTGCTTTGCCTTTCCTGGTTGCCTCCCATAACTGATCCATCTTAACCACATAATACTAACGCTGCATTTCTTGAGCAGCTGGTCAGCCAGAAGCACATGCAGAAGAGAACATTTTAAGCTGCCAATCAAAACTCATCCTGCCAGTGCTTCTGCGTACCTGCCAGCCCCTCTAATCCCTTAAACTTTACCCCAAACTTTGGACAGGCAAGACTGATTTGAGAGTCTTGCCTCCTGTATCCTTGCTGGTGCACCTTGCAATAAAGCTTTCTCTTCTCTGAAAAGCTGATGATGTGCTATATTGGCTTTTTATGTGCATCAGGCATTGGGCCCTCTTGCCTAGTAACAAATGTATGTTATCATATTTTGCTTCATCATACCTAAGGTCAACTCTGACTCAAGGGAAATTTATTTATTCATATTTGTCTTTCCATGTAGCTCCCACTTGGAGACATTTTTAATCAATTTTCACCAGTGTCTATGGTAGGCATGGTGAACACCGAGCTGAATAACAGAAGAGGATCCTAATGAGTAGGAAAAAAACACATGATCAGCTATAAAAACAGCATCTTAAAGTCTGCTATCAGGAAGAACAATTGAGGTAGATATACAAAGGAATGATGTTCACAAGAGTGAAAAACAGTTATCTCAGATTTTCCTCTGCTATAAACTTATATAAATACCTGTGGTTGTCAAGAACAGTCTTTTTCCATAGGAGTAGAACAACTCATGACTGTTCTCTTAGTCAAACAAAAGAGGAAAAATCAGTATTATATATTTCAATTGAGAAGAAATTAATTTTAAGAGATCCATGTACTCCCTCAGATAAGTGGGAATTTCCAAAAATTTCACATCAAAGGTTGGGAATAACGTTGGGAGAGCAGGAAAACAACAAAGGGAATACCTCTTGAATATCAGAGAGGTCATAAGCTTAATAAGGTGAGTTACATAAATTGTACAGAGAAGTTGGAATCAAAGAAATGAAAATTCCAGGAGAAACTGGAGGTGGCATATTCTACTTCCACAATCTAATACAAATCACAATTTCTGGCTCTGAGCTTTGAGTTCTGAAATCAAGGGCACTTCTTAAACACTACGACACTTGTTCCCTTTACAGCTGCCAACCCAAAGAATGATTTCAGAGCCCTCTTTATGTCTTTCTTCCTCATACTGTAGCTGAAGGAGCTCAGCATCTGTGTGAGCACAGTGTACATCACTGAGGCTGTGGCACTTGATTGTGAGCTGTGGATTGCAGCAGAGCTGAGGTACATACCTAGGTCCATACAATAAAATAAGGAGACAACTGAGAGGTGAGAAGCACAGGTGGAAAATGCTTTATACTTCCTTGAGCTGATGAGATTCCTCATATTGAAAAAAAAATATCTCAAAGCATGAGTAAAGGATCTCAAGAAAGGGACTACCACCTCACAGCACAGCTCCAAAACACACCACTGTGTTACTAAGAAAAGCATGTGAACAGGCAAGTTCGACCACCTGATTGAGTTCACAAAAAGAGTGAGGAATTTCCACATCTGTACAGAAGGACAGCTGCAACACCGTTAAGCTCTATAACAAGGAATGCAGGACTCTTATGATCCAGGACACCAGAACCAGCAGTGCACAGAGATGGGGGTTCGTGATGACCACGTAGTTCAGGGGGTGGCAGATGGCCACAAACTGGTCATAGGCCATCACAGTCAGGATAAAGATGTCCAATCCCGCAAAGAGTATAAAAAAATATATCTGGATGATGCATCCTGCATAGGTTAGGCCTTTTCTCTGAGTCTGGATGTTCAGGAGCATCTTTGGGATGGTGGTGGAGGTGGAACAGATGCCCACTAAGGACAGGTTGGAGATGGAGATGTACATGGGTGTCTGGAGGTGGGCGTCTGAGTGATGGCCAGGATGATGAGCAGGTTTCCAAACACAGTGGTCACATGCAAGGAGAGGAAAAGCTCAAATATGAGTGGCTGCAGTTCTCGATTCTCTAACAATTCCAGAAGAAGAAATTCTGAAATTCCTGTATTGTTCCATGTTTCTATAGGTGCAGGTGACCAACAGGAAAGAAGAAAATAAGGTGGTTAATTTTTAACACACTGGCACTACTCACATAGTTAAATAATTCTATTGGCCTTTGGCAGTCAGGAAATTAACTTCAATGTTGTATGTATGGATATGGTCCCCTTCAAGGAATCCCTTGTTTCATCTCTGATTAGGTATTTTGAGCCAAAATCAGCCTTTTCCCCAAGAGGTCAAGTGTTCCATAGTTTTAATGACAAATTAGTTCCTGCATTTGAGGAATATCTCTTAGTGTCAACCATGTTCCAGGCCCTGTCTAGTCAATGAGCACAGAACGCCAAAAAAATTAGCTTCTACAGTCCAGTGCTGGTGAGAGAATATCAGCAAATTAAAAAAATATATAAAATATCAGATGGTGACACGTACGCTGATGAAAATGAAAGCAGGAATGAAGGTGAGAGTGGACACACACCCACCCACAGCACACCGTGTCCTGGGCTGTGTTACTTCCATGTCTTTCTCCCCAGCAGTCACACTGATTAAGCTAAGAGAAGATATGACACAAATTATCTAGATAATATTATGTTAACCCCTAAAGAGTACATAAATGTTACCCAGAAATTTCAGTTTGTGAGCCTCCCATGTAAGATAAACTTGGAACTCCATATTGGTATGGCCATTTTCTGCCCTGATGTAAAAAACATAAAATCCCTGTGTGTGTATGTGTGTGTTTGAGAGAGAGAGGGAAGAATTGAAATGGATGTGTAGGGTAAAAATGATCCGATAAGCCCAGGTGGTCCTGAGATACTGTGAGTGAGGAAAATCTTCCTTGGTTCTGGTGGCATTCCACCCAGTTGTATCTCTTGTTACCCAGCAAAAATGATAAAAGAGTAAAAGTAAATGGTCCATAAAAACACCTTACAATTGAACAACCCAAGAGAAAAGTCAGCAAAGAGATACAGTTGTATTAAGCAAAATTGAATGGAGTATCAAAACATAACTGAAACATGATATACAACAGCAGTAAATGACAAGCATCAACATGGATTGATAATGAAATTAGCAAAGACTTTGACGTAAGAGACTATAGCATGATATGTACCTAGAACCTTCCGGCACATAGCAGACATTCCGCTATTATTTTTTGAATGAATCAAGAATTAGGTCTCACTAGATACGGACATTTAGCATATGAGAAGGTTGTATTTCAATTTACTTGGGAAAGGCTGGATTATTCAATAAAAGTTGACATACATGGCTAAATGTCTGGAAGAAAATGTAGTGGTTCATTACCTCACACATCTTTAGAAAATCAGAGAGATTAAAGTCCCCAGTGTAGACATGACACTTTAGTTGAAGATATAAAAAACTACATACAAAATCTAAAGGGGGGCAAAGCTATCATAATTAAGGTGAGAAAATTAGAAGTAAGAAGAAAGACATATTTAACCATGTAAAATTTAAAACATTTTTGTGGTCAAAAATATCCAACAAAAAGTCAGCTGAAAAACAATAGTTTGTAAAATACAATTGAAGTGCAGCTAACTGTAGAAAAACAGGCATACAATATATGGACATATAGTAATAATAGACAAATGATATCATGATCAAATATACGGATCTTTGTTCACATGGAGTAACAGTTTAAGCAAACAAGAAATCTCTTTCATACTATCAGCCTGGGAAAACATTTAAAGATCTCTCACCTTGATTGGGGTTGGAACTTTTAAATAGGTAGCAAAAATGCAATGGAGGGAACATTATAAGACTGACTGATAGATTTGAGCAGACAAAAATTATAAACTGTCATACATTCCTCACAAATACATCCGTGCATACATAAAAGAACTAAATGTGTAAAGAAAGTCCAATTCTTTAAAGAATTCAATCAAGAAAAAGGAATAAAAACATTCTGACACCACTATCCAAAAGCACAGGACTCACTGAGGCAATTTGTAAAGGAGAAACTAAATGGCTAACAAACCCACAAATATATTGAGCCTCACGCTGATGAAATATTTGCAAAGTAAACCGCATTCGTATACACTATTTCACCTATTAAATGCATCATTTTTTTTGCGTGAATACTCAGAGTAAGAGAAGATACCCTGATCTATGTGTCTCATCCACCATTGTTGCAAGGATGTACTTTCAAATATTCCTTGGTTGGATCTTTTTCATCAATATGGAAACAGTCTAACATGCTCCAGTTTAAAATGAAAAGAAATACTCTCACTTCACTGTATGTCCCTCCACAGCTAATACTCTATTTGTCTACTCCTGCTAATTAATAAGATCCTTGGACTTAGGTTCTACTTTTGCAGGAAACATCTATGCCTCCCAAAGCCTACTTTCATTGGACATCCATCAACGCCATTTAATTGTCAACATTGACATTTGCATTTCTGAGTACAATGTTATTTTTTCTTTTCAGCATCATAAATATATATATATATATCGATTTATTAATAAAGCCAGCAAACAACCACAGAGATCTGGCCTATCTGTCACAGGCATGGCTGGTTCTCAGGTGACCTCTGCTACAAGTTCTTGGCTTCCATTTCACCTGATCCTGTCCTGCAGTGTCCATTGGGCATTTGTACTGACCAGCATGGGGATTCTGAGAGGAAGGTCTCCCTGCCAAAGTCAAAATTTCTTCTGGATTGTTGACAATGGAGATCGAAGCTCTGTTCCCAGACAAAACAACAGGAAGGAGCCAAGCATTGGTCTCCCAGTCAGATTTAGGATTCCAAAAGGAACAACCGTGTTCTGTCCAACCAAAGATTCATGTGCCAAGGGACTGCAGCAGAGGATGTTTTTGCAGCTCCCTATACCTGCTAGCTCATTAAGCATGTTTTCTTCTTGTTATTCCAACCTCTAAGTAGATGACTTCCCTGTGGGGCAATGGTCTGGACAGAATGGAATTTTCTTCTCTGTTCCTAGGAGACTATGTAATAAGGCAGGTGAATTTAGTTTTTATTACTCATTTTCCATTAACTCTCTGTTTCCAGAGCTTTAGAACCCCCCAAACCTCATCACAACCCTGAGTTAAAGTTTTCTCCAAAGTCTAGCATTGAAGATATGTCTTCACTAGGTCCCTGGGGTCTCAGAGCTTTGACTTGTGGTGGGGGCACAACCCTGATACCTCTAAAAATTACTACTCTCCTCTTCAGGAATGGAGGGCAGGTAACTTTACTCTTTTAACATGAAATCTTGGGGGTTATACTCTTTAGCTTCATGACAGTTTGCCAAGACAAAAGGAATTTTATATTAATGTCACAAGTTAAGAGATGTGATTTAGGCCCTCATTATAAAATGTTCATTAATTATGAGATACATTTACATATTTTTATGCAATATAACCTGAGTTTAGTACCTTGTAGGCGTTGTCTGTTGGATTTAATTTTATGAAAGTCAACTCTGTGAGGTAGTACTAATATGAATTCCATTCTCCCTTGCAGAAGCGGAGCTTGAAGAAGTTTAGTGACCTGCCCAAAGTTATAGTCCAGAAAGGAAAGGGGTTTGATTGTATTCTATCAGGATGCTGCCAGTTTTCAAATTCTGTGCCAGTAATCCCCATTAAAAGATGAATTTGCCCCTGAGGATATTTGGCAATATTTGAAGTGATGCTAAATATGATAGTGCCCATGACAGCACCCAACACAAATAATTATCCTGCCACATATGTGAACATGAGAATGTGAGAAAACCATGTCTTGAACACCACTTCTCCAACTCCAAAGTGCATATGAATCACTGAGGATTCAAATTTAAATGAAAATTCTGAATTAGCAGATCATGATAGGTCCACATATTCTGAAATTCTAACAAACCCCTGGGCGGTGTTGATGCTACAGATTTTGGTATGGGGACCAGTCTTTGAGTAGCAAGGCTGTGGTCCCATATTAGAGTCAGGTGTAGGTAGTTTTGGGTCTTCTGAGCCAGAATTGTCTTTGCATGTAATATGAGAAGAATAGTGTATTCACTCATCCCATAGACTATATAAACTCTATGTTAAATTACTTTGTATAGAGACTCCTTAATGACATCAAATGATATACTTCTAAAGAGGATTTTGTTTGATTTTTTTATATAAGGGCCCTTGAGAGACACCAAATAATATATTTCTGAAAAAGACTTTATTGTAGGCCAAGTAAAAGTCTTCAAATGCTGTCTGCATCCTAATCCTCAGAACCCTTAAATATGTTATATTTTTATAGTAAGGATGGATGAAGGTAGCAGATGTAATAAGGCTGCTAATCAGCTGATCTTAAGATAAGAAGTTTGGCCAAGCATATGCATCTGGGACTAATGCAACAGCCATGGTCCTCTGAATGTGGAAGAGAAAGACAGGGGAGTTGGAATCTGAGAGAGATTTGAAGATGCTACACTGCTGATTTTGAAGATGGGGCAAGAGCAGTTAACCAAGAAATGCATGAGTCTTTTAGAATTGGGAATAGGAAACTTATCAGATTCTCTCTTGAAGCCTCCAGAAGGAATCTGGCCCTGCAGACTCTTGATTTCAGCCCATTGAGACTCATTTCAGACTTCTGACCTCTTGAATGATAGGAATATAAAGTCATTTTATTTAAACCCCTAATGTGGTAATTGTTAAAACAGCAATGGGAATGTAATACAGACAGTATTTTTTTTTTGAGAAAACCAAATACCAGCCTCTCAATTCATTTATTTAGCTTCCCTAGGATAACGGCATTTTGTGTTGAAATCCCACCTTATGTAGAAGAAAAACTTTAACGTCAATTTGGAGATTATGCCCAGTTAGCTGGTACAAAGAATTCCACATTGCATAAGTGTAAAAGTGGACCTGACTTTGAGTTCAGGCGTCACTATCACAAGTAATTCATTATTAAAATGAAGCTCACCAGCAAATCAATCAATATGATACAGTACATTAACAAAATGGAAGATAAAATCAGTGATCATCTCAATAGATGCAGAACAAGCATTTGACAAATTCAACATCCATTTATGAAAAAAACTCTCAACAAAGTGGGCATAGAGAAAATGTGCTTCAACATGGTAAAGACCATATACGACAAGCCCATGGCTAACATCATACTCAATAGTGAAACCAGAAAATTATTTCTCTGAGATCGGGAACAAGACAAGGATGCCCACTCTCACTACTTTTATTCAACATACTACTGGAAGTATTAGCCGGAACTTTTAGGTAATACAAAGAGACAAAAGACACTCAAATCAGAAAGGAAGAAGTAAAACTGTCTCTATTTTCAGATGGCATAATATTATACATAGAAAACCCTAAAGGCTCCACCCAAAACTGTTAAAAGAAATGAGCAAATTCAGCAAAGTTGTAGGATTCACAATTAATATACAGAAATCTGTTGCATTTCTACACACTAACAATGAGCTATAAGAAAGAGAAATTAAGAAAATAATCCCATTTACAATTGCATAAAAAATAAAACACCTAGGAATAAATTTAACCAAGGAGGTGAAAGACCCATGCCCTGAAAGCTATAAGACATTGTTGAAAGAAATTGAAGACAGAAATAATTGGAAAGACATCCTGTGCTCACAAATGACAGAATTCATATTGTTAACATGTCCATACAACTCAAAGCACTTTAAAAGCAATCTTTCTAAAAAGTCCAAGGGCATTTTTTGCATAAACAATTCTAAAATTGTATGGAACCACAAAAGACTCCAAATAGTCAAAGCAATTTCCAGAAACAAGAATAAAGCTGGAGGCATCACACTCCCTGATTTCAAGCTAAGTTACAAAGCTATATTAATCAAAACAGTATAGAATCAGCATAAAAACATGCACATAGATCAATGAAACCGAATAGAGAGACCAGAAATAAATCCATGCATAAGTGGTCAATTAATTCATGACAAAGGAGCCAAGAATGTATAATGCAGAAAGGACAGTCTCTTCAATAAATAGTGTAGGAAAAACAAGACAGGCACATGGAAAAGAATGAAACTAGACCACTGTCTTAGACTATACACAAAATGAACTCAAAATGGATTAAAGACTGAAAAGTAAAACCTAAATACATATAACTCCTAGAAGAAAACATAGAAGGTGAGCCCCTTGACATCAGTCTTGGCGATGTTTTTTTTATTTTACACCAGAAGCAAAGGCAACAAATGCAAAAGGAAACAAGTGAGACTACATCAAACTAAAGGGTTCTGAACAGAAAAGGAAACCGTCAACACAACGGAAAGCCAACCTATAGAATGGGTAACAGTATTTGCAAACCATATATCAGATTAAAAGTTAATATCCCAAATACAGAGGGAATACAATGCAATAGAAAAAATCCAAACAATTCTGTTTTAAAAATAGGCAGAGGATCTGAATAGATACTTTTCCAAAAAGACATACAAAAGGCCAACAGGTACATAAAAATGTGCTCAAAATGACTAGTTAACAGGAAAATGCAATTCAAAACCACAATCAAATATAACCTCAGACCTGTTAGATGACTGTCATCAAAAAGACAAGAGATAAGTGTTGGAGAGGATGTGGAGAAAAGGGAACCCTTGTGCACTGTTGGTAGGAATGTAAATTGGCACAACCACTATGGAAAACAGTACAGAGATACCTCAGAAAATTAAAACAAAACTACCATATGATCCAGCGATTCCACTTCTGGGTATTATTTTGAATAAAATAAAATCATTATCATTATTTACAACAGTCAAGATAAGGAAACAACCTAAGTGTTGGGGATGTTAGAAAACAAAATATTAAGGTCACCTATTCTACTTTAAATCCTTGTATCTTAATTTCTACATTACTTTATTTTTATTATAGATCAACCATTCATTCTTTTCATTTCTATCCTCTCCAATTATTTCTCAAATTTCCTTTCAATGTTACAGATGGGATTATGAATGATTCTCTGTGTGTATATATGTGTGCAAGCGTGTTTAATTGAAAGAAAATTATATATAAATATACATATACTTACACAATTCCTTGCCCATGAACTTGTTCTTGGACTCAACAAAGTGTTTCCACACATTTCATTAATTTCTCACAATATCCATCTGAATTAGGTTTATTATCCCATGTTACTGTCAGAAATAAGGAAACTGAGGCTCATGGAGATTTGATTTTTAACATTTACATAAGGAAGCAATTAAAGGTTTTGTGCATTTTCTTAAATTAGATATAAATGAATCCATGCTGTAAGTCTTCTTAATTTTTTACAGTTTCCTTAATTTAGAATTTTACATTTTAATATGTGCAATATATTACATGAAATTTTACTCCAATAAATTAATTGAAAGAAAAATTCTAATGATGTACGTCTCCAGGTAGGATCTAGAGCACAGGGAGCTGAGGCACACGAACAGGGCAGAGGGGAGATACACCTTCTATCTGGGTAGAAAGCAAAGTGTCATATATGTATATAAAAGCAGTGGATTAAACTAGGCAATTCACCTTTGTTAACTAGATTAACCTACATATAGAGAGTAAACAGATATAAATTGGTTCAAGATAGAATTTTTACTACAGCCTCACATGACATCATGGCTGAGCTACAGAAACACAATATAGAAACTCACAGCTGACCACAGACTCACGGGCATCTGAACAATGATCAGAACAACTCACCACAATGTAATTCCATTTAATAATAAAGGCATTACAATAAACAATTTGATTTAAAACATCTTGTTAAGCAGCGATATCTAACTGATACAATCAGCAAAGCTAACAGCAATGAGAGAAGTTGTCATAATCTGTTGCCTTTTACTTTGGCATTTGGGCTGATAGTGGAGGCAGCCTTCATGATTATTGTTATTCACGTTTATTTCAGGTAGCTGTATTAACAAATGGCTATACTGGGGTTCCAGATAAGTTGGAGAGGTTGAAAGGACATGTTTGTTTGTGCAGAAAAATTGGTGACCCTAAATCACATGACAGGGCAGGAATTCAAGCTCTCTTGTGAACCACCCTTTGGTCATAAGATTGAAGATTCCTGAGCATGGAGGAGATAAGCAAGGATGAATTTAATGGTGCTTATTCAGGACCTTTTTAGTAGTTATGACAAAATTTAGAAAAGGAGAGATATTTTAGAGCAATAGAGGAGTCACAATTGTAGGCACCACTGAAATTTTTGAAGCAAAAAAATAATTCAGTAAAAAAAAATAAAATATACCAACCAAACATTCACTCCAATGCATAAACCCACTCACATGTGGACACCAATATTCCATACTTCCATGAGTAGATGTATGGCAACTGGAAAAATTTTTTGTGGTAACAAAATGTGTGGTTTAAAATTTTGCTTCCCCATATTTAAGATCATCTCTGATGCTAAGACCATATTAAGCCAATCTATTTATTCAAATCTGTCTTTCAATAGAGATGCGATTGGGAGGTATGTATTTGATAATCAGTTTTTGTCAGTGACAGGTAGGCATCGGGGACACAGGATGAATAAGAAAATAACACTATGAGACGCATTATAAACCTCAGTGGTGTCTTAAATTTGAAATTAGCAGGAAGAATAGAGTTGTGATGTAGAGAAGAATGATGGATCCAAAGTGGAAACTTTGTTTTCAGGTTTTACTCTGCAATAAAATTATATAATGGCTTTAGTTGACAAGAGTAGGTTTTCCCATGTGAGCAATACAATTTATGACCTTTCTTTCAGAAAAATATAGTAAAACAGTACTTAGGAAGATAGATGTCATTTCAGAAAAAAATATTTTTTTAAGATTGGCACCTGAGCTAACACCTGTTGCCAATCTTCTTTCTTTTTTTTTTTCTGATTTATCTCCCCAAATCCCCCCCATACATAGTTGTATATCTTAGTTGCAGGTCCTTCTAGTTGTGGCATGTGGGACGCCGCCTCAACGTGGCCTGATGAGCAGTGCCATGTCCGCTCCCAGGATCCGAACTGGCGAAACCCTGGGCAGCCACAGAAGAGCGTGCAAACTTAACCACTTGGCCCCCAGAAAAAAAATATTTTTAAGAAATCTAATTTGTCTCATGGAAGAAATGGAAATTTCCAAATATTTTTCATCAAAGTTTGGGAAAAACTTGGAGAAATTAGGGAAGTAGAAAAATGGAAAACTGTCCATATATCAGACAAAGCAGAAAGCTTAATCAAGTGACTTACTTAAATTGTATAGGGAAGTTGAAATCAAAGAAATGGAAATATCAGGCAATAGATAGAAGGAACAAGTGCTATTTCCACAATCTGATCAAAGAATAGCAATTTCTGGCTCTAATGCTTTGAGCCCTGCAATTACATAATCTTCTTCAGCCCCAGGACAATTAACCCTTTTGCAGCTGCTATCCCAAAGAATCTTTTCAGAGCCTTCTTTATCTCTTTGTTCCTCAGACTGTAGATGAAGGGGTTCAGCATGGGGGTGACCACAGTGTACATCATTGAGGCTGTTGCACTGGAGTGTGAGCTGTGGGTAGCAGCAGAGCTGAGGTATATGCCTAAGCTTGTACAATAAAATAAAGAGACAATGGAGAGGTGAGAAGCACAGGTGGAAAATGCTTTAAACTTCCTCTGAGCTGATGAAATTCCACATATGGAGGAAACTATCTTACAGTATGAGTAAAGGATACCAGCCAGGGAACCACCACCCAGCAGCACTGCTGAAAAACACATCACTGTGTCATTGAGAATGGTGTCAGAACAGGCAAGTTGGATCACTTGTTTGATTTCACAGAAGAAGTGGGGGATTTCCAAGTCTGTACAGAAAGAAAGCCACAAAAGCATTAAACTCTGTAACAGGGAATTCAGGGCACTCATGATCCAGGACACTAGAAGCAGCAGTGCACAGAGAACTGGGTTCATGATGACTGGGTAGTGCAGGGGGTAGCAGATGGCTACGAAGTGGTCATAGGCCATTACTGTCAGAAGGAAGGTGTCCAACACTACAAACAGCATGAAAAAATACATCTGGGTGATGCAGCCTTCATAGGTTATAACTTTGCTCTGAGTCTGGATGTTCAGGAGCATCTTTGGGATGGTGGTGGAGGTGAAACAGATGCCCAAAAAGGACAGGTTGGAGAGGAAGAAGTACATGGGTGTGTGGAGGTGGGAGTCTGAGCTGACAGCCAAGATGATGAGCAGATTTCCAAACACGGTGATCAGGTACATGGAGAGGAAAAACCCAAATATGAGAGGCTTCAGTTCTGCTTCCTTTGATAATCCCAGACTGAGAAATTCTGAAATTTGTGTGTCATTTCCTGCTTCCATGTGGTGGTGGTCACAACTAGGAAAGAAAAAAATAACAGGATAAATTTCTACACATATATTTGTGTTGAGCAGATTGCCTTTAAGGGATCTCCCCAGATATCTGTGATTAGGAATTCCTGTCTCACGTTCAGCCTTTACCCCAAGGGGTCACATATTATACAGCTTTAATGCAAAATTCTTTCATGCATTTGAGGAATTTATGTTGACTACGGACAATCTTCCAGGTAAGATTATAGAATGCTAAGAAACAAAACTTCCTAACATCCAATGATGGAGAAAGAACATAAACTAGAAAAAATATTTATATACATCACGTCAGATAGTGACAGGTGCTATTAAAAAAGCAGGTATAAAATAGGATGAATGAAGATGCGATATTTTATTGGGAGTTCAGGAAGACCTGAAAAACAAGGTAAAATTTGACCAGAGTCCTGGTAGACAGAGCAGGAGAAGCTAGGTTATCTGGGGGCAGCCTGCGCCCTGTTGAGGACAGAGTCAGTGCACAGGCCCCAAGGATGGCACTTGTTTCAGATATTCAAGGCTCAAAAGGAAGCCAGAGTGTTGAGGGGAATGGACAAGACTGAGAGAATGAGAGGTGGTGTCAGAGAACGTTGAGGAATGAGGTGGTCTCCCTGCTGGAGCTGAAACTTCAGGACACAGGGAGTCCCTCGATCACGTGTTGCACATTTGTAATTTTGTTTCAAAGGAATCCTATTGATAGAAGTGGATCTCCTCTTTATCTCCATCTTCTGGTTGACATTGTGGTGTCTGTCTTTTAAGGGTCACGAGCTTAGGTATCACTGTCCAGAGAACTGCTCACACCCCACAAAGTACACACACACTCACACACAGCACACTATGGCCTAATGCGGCTGTGTTACTCCCTGACTTTTCTCACTTCCAACCACAATAAATAGGAAGGAAATGATATAAGGCAAGTTGTCAACACCAAATTACCCTTGAAAAGTAGAAATGGCAAGTAATAGGATATATTGGAGTATATGAGGAAAGCATTTGGTGTAAACCTAATTTGGCCTGACCTTGTTTTTCCAAAAGGTCCTGACCTTGGCCGTTGACCAGGCATTGTATATCTGCTTTAGATATTCCCTATGGCAAGAACAAAGGCCCTTGAGATAAAGGTGCAGCTTCCCTCCCCCTCCCAACATTGGCATTTCCTTAAGGATTAAGCATCTTTCCTTAGGCTAGGAACTGATTGCTGCACTCACCTGTGACCACCCAGCTCCAGACAACAGACTTGCTTCCTGCTGCATGTCCACGTAGATAGCAGACCCACTACCTGCTGTGTCCATCAAGCGCTGTGCTGACAGGGCAATCTTGTGACTATTGTGGGAGGGACATTTCAATCACATGTAAAGCATCCTCTTTGGGGGGTATATAACCACTCTGTATACTTCACTTCTTTGGTGCCCTTTCTTCCTGAAGGAAGAAAGGCCCTGGGCCATGGTCCTCAGATTTTAGCTCAGAATGAACTCTCCCAAATTTTCATTTATAGATTGGTTATGGATTATTTTCATCGACACCCTAAAAATGTTGACATAGTACCCAAATTCAGGTTGGTAAGCTTCCCATGGACATGTCAACATGGATCTCCATTTTAATGTGACCATTGTGTGCTCTATATTTAAAGAAAATTTAGAAAGCCATTCAAAAAACAGAGAGAGGAAAGAAAAGAACACATAAGCTCAGGGGGTCCCTGAGAGATTGTGATGACGAGAAAGCTTCCTGGACTCAGGCAGCATTTCAGCCCCAGTTATAGCCCCTTGATGCCCAGTATAACAATAACAAATAAAGCAGCAAAACACAATGTAGCTATACAAGAAAGAACCCTGTCATAAAACACTTTTCTGAATGATTTTAAATGCAAAACTTTTGAATCAGAAAACTGAGTTTTGAACTTCAGATTTACCACATTTTAGCTGTTTGAACTTGGAGGGACAGCAGTTCCATTCTAGATGTTAACATGCTCGCTCAAATAGCAGGGATACTTGTGTCCGTCCTCCCATGGTGGTAAACAAATTCGGTTGATATATGTAAGAAGCTTAGCATAGTTTCCTCCTGTTACTAAATGAGTGGATATCACTGGTAACTAGATTTGGCTGATTTTTTCTTCTACCTGGCAAATGTCCCCATTGCTTCCCCACCTTCAGGTAGTGAAGTATAGCAAAGTAGAGTCATTAACAAACCCTTTTTTCATGTTAAATATGATTTTTTTCATGTGAATACCCAACATGAGAGATGATACTGTGAAATGTATGACTCAAGAACTGCTCCTGCAAGGTGTTATCTAACTCCACAGCTCTTTCTAATAAATACAGAATGTGCTCAAATGCATCCCATCTTAAAAAGTTAGAAAAAATGCCTTCAGTTCATTGTACACATGTCCACACCTAATACTGTATTTTCTTACTCCCTTTACCTGCAAAACACCCTGGATATGTTCTAACTGTATTAGAGCCACTTTATGCCTCCCATTCCTTCCTCAATCTTATCCAAGTAGACTTCCATCCCATTCCTTATTTGTCGAAAATGACCCTTGTGTTGATGAGTCCGACAGACACTTCTCTTTTTAACATATTAAGTAAATTGATTAGACTATTTGACAAATGAACATGACAATCTCTCCACTCTGGGCTAGCCTGGTCAAGCTCTCAGGTGAGCTCAGGTAAAAGTTCTCCACGTCCATTTTCTCTGAACCGCTCCTGAAGAACCTACTGGGTTCTCAGTCTCACCTGGATAGAGTCTCTGAGAGGAAAGTGTCCATGTGGAAGCCCAAATTCCTCCCTGGATGGGTGATGATGGAGACTGAAGCTCTGTTGCCTTCTGGACAGCAGACAGGAATGAAGCATTGGTCCCCTTGCTGGACTTAGGAATCCAAAAGTAACAACCATGTCCTGCTCAGCTCCAGGTTGCCCACCCTGAAGGATTGCAGCAGAGGAGATATCTACCACTTTCTCTTTCTCCTCATTAGGTGCTGTTTCTGTCGTTGCTCCCACCTCTGAACACATCATTTCCCCTTGAGACTGGTCTGGAAAGAAGGAAAATGTTCCTCGCTGATACTCTGTTCACAGAAGACCGGGTGAGAAGTCAGGTGAATGCATTGGCATTACTCCTTCTCATGAACTCAACTGTCTTCCAGAGTTTTAAGCTCCTTGCACCTTATGCTAACTTTGAGTTAACATTTTTTTCCAATTTTGCAAGTGAGGAACCTGTCTTGACTAAGTACCATGGACCTCCCAAGTATTGACTTGTGGCAGGAACATCTCCTGATATTTCCAGAAAATTGGTATTCCCTTCTTCAACCACGAAGAGAGGTGTGTTTCTTTGCTACAAAACCATGGGAACTATAATCCTTGGCTTCACGATGCTTGTGGCAAATCAACTAGAAGATCCATGCTTGTAACTCTACTTAAAAGCTCTCATTTATTTCTTCTCTTTAAAATGTTTGTAGATTTTAAAATATATTTAGATATTTTTATACACCATGAACTGAGCTCACAATCTTACATGGATTGTCTCATTTAATTTTTACAAAAGTCCATTGTATGTGATCAGTACTTTGACGAACCTCAGTTTACATCTGCAGAAATGGGACTCAGTCGGATTATGTGATCTGTCCAAAGTTATGAACTGAGTAGAGGATAAGCTTTGATTGGAACTCCCTCAAGATATTTCCACTTCTCATACTTGATATCCGTAGGTCTCAGATGGGGTGATTTTGCCTCCAAGGAACATGTAGCAATGTCTGGAGAAATTTTTGGTTGTCACAACCAACGTGGGAGGTGCTTCTGCCTCCTAGTGGGTTGAGGCAAGTGATGCTGCTACACGTGCTACTATGCACAGGACAGCCCATCAAAAATAATTATGCAGCACAGATGTCAACAGTGGGAGGAGGGAAAGTTCTAGACCAGAACTTCTCCAGCATCATTGTGTGTAGGAGTCACTTGGGGATCATCTTCATGAGCAGATTCTGAATCCGCAGGTGTAAGACAGGCCAAGAGAGTCTGAATCTGCAACTCACTCTTAGTCAGGTGGATGCTGCAGGTCCTGGTCTGTGAACTTGTCTTTGAGTGTCAGGGCTGTGGTCCAGTGTCAGAGTGAGATGTAGGTATTATGAGGCCTTCTCCACCAAGACTCCTCCACCCACCTCAGGTCTCACCTCAGGTCATCAAATGATGGACTCAGTAGCCCAGCTTCTGTACACTCGAGTTTACGTGTGCTCCTTGAGTATTTCCCTCATGACAGGAAATGACTCCTTAGGCTTTTGATTCCTTACCTATAAATAGGGAATTCCACCTATGCTATGGATTTAGTGTGCAAAGCTGGTAATAATTTAGAACTAATGGGAAATTACCTGGCCCACAGCAGATGCTCAATCTACAGCTGTCGTTGTGACTATGTCCCAGTTCTGTGTTTACTAAGCTCATTGTGATGTCAAAGAATCTCTAGGGACAGGAAGTGAGCCCAACATTTGCCCTACTCCTGGGAGACAGTGAACAGTGGCCTTGAAGGGGGATCTTCTCCCAGGGCCCTGCCCACAGAGAAAAGTGCTTGAGAGGTCACCATTCTATGCCCTGTTGTACTCAGGGGCATCATCCTTGAGCCTCCCTATAGGCTTCAAATGGACACAGTAAGAATTTTAGACTCTTCAAGATGCTTTATTATCTTGCTATGTTCCACTTGGGAATATCTGCAAAGCAGCTGTTTCTTGGTGAATCAAATTATTCCACCAACTCTTTGTATCCTCCTGTTGCAAGTCTATAGCATATAATTAATAAATGTTTTTTGTAAAAAAAAAAGTGTTAAATATTTGTGTGCCTGTCTGCCCTATATAGAATTTAATTTATTTTTCACAATAATTTATTCACTTCTCCATTCTCACAGGTAGGCTGTACCTCCCCACTGACTGCCTTTTAGACTACAAATAAAATTTCCCAGCTTTACTGAGACATAATTGACATATAACATTTTATAATTTTAAAGTACACTTTAAAGTAAAAGTATAATTTTAAAGTATAAAATTATAAATTTATAATTTTAAAGTATGGTTTGCTATACATATATATTGCATAATTATTACCCCAATAAAATTAATTAATATATCCAGCAGTTTATATAATTATATTTTTTTGTACCGAGAACATTTAAGATATACTTGCTTAGCAATTTTCAAGTATATAACGCAGTATTGTTAACTATAGTCACTGTGCTTCACATTAGATCTACAGAACTTATACATTTTATAACTGGAAGTTTGTACCCTTTGACCAACATCTCCACGTTCCCCTCAGGCCGCTGTCCTAGGTGACAATCTATTTACTCTTTGGTTCTATGAGTTTGACATTTTTAGATACCACATATAAGAGATATCATAAAGTTTTGTCTTTCTCTCTGTGACTTATTTATTATAATGCCCTCAAGTTCTATTCACGTTATCCATGTTGTTGCAAAAGAAAGGATTTTATTCTCCTTTATTGCTGAATAATCTCATATATATATATGATAAGATAATAATCTTATATATACATCACATTTTCTTTATCCATTCACTTGTTGGTGGAGACTTAGGCTGTTTCCATGTCTTGGCTATTGTAAATAATGTTGCAATGAACATGGAGTGGGTGCAGACATCTCTTTGAGATAGTGATTTTCTTTCCTTTGGATGTATATCCAGAAGTGACATTGCTGGATTGCATGCAGCTCTATGTTTGATTTTTTGAGAATCCTCCATACTGTTTTCCATAGTGGCTATACAGATTTACATTCCTATCAACAGTGTACCAGTGTTCTCTTTTCTGCATATCTTCACAGCATTTATCTTTTGTCTTTTGTTTGTTTGTTTGTTTTTGTTTTTTGCTGAGGAAGATTGTCCCTGAGCTAATATCTGTGCCAATCTTCCTCTATTTTGTCTGTGGGTTGCCACCACAGCATGACTGATGTGTGGGTCTAGGTCCACACCAGGGACCCAAACATGTAAACCTGGGCCACTGAAGCAGAACACACTGAACACAACCACCAGGCCACAGGGCTGGCCCGATCTTTTGCCATTTTGATAACTGAATTCCTAACAGGTGTGAGAGGAATCTCGTTGTGGTCTTGACTTGCATCTCCCTGATGAGAAGTGAGGTTGAACACCTTTTCCTGTATCTGTTGGTTATTTATCTTCTTTCAGAAAATGTCTAAGTCCTCTGCCCATTTTCATTCAGACTATTGATTTTTTTTGGTCTTTGACTTGTATGAGTTCCTTATATATTTTGGATGATTACCACTCATCAGTTATATGGTGCCCATATATTTTCTCCCATTGTGTAGGTTGCATTTTTATATTGTTGAAGGCTTTTTTTACTGTGCAGAAGCTTTCTGGCATGAGGTAGCCCCACTTGTTTATTTTTGCTTTTGTTGCCTGTGCTTTTGGTGTCACATCCAAAAAGTCATTTCCAAGACCAATGCCAAGAGGCTATTTCCCTATGTAGTTTTCTAGGTGTTTTACTCTTTCAGGTCTTACATCTAAGTCATTAATCCATTTCAAGTTTATTTTGTAAGTGGTATAAGTTAGGGGAACTATTTAATTCTTTCATATGTGAATATCCAGTTTTCCCTGCAGCATTATTAAAGAAACTATCATTTCCCCATTGAGTATTCTTAGCTCTCTCATCAAATATTAATTGGCTATAAATGCAGGGGATTCTTCATGGGCTCTTAATTCTGTTCCATTAGTCTATGTGTCTGTTTGTATGCCAATACCATATGGTTCTGATTACTACAGCTTTGTAACATAGTTTGAAATCAGGAAGTGTCATGTCTCCATCTTTGTTCTTCGTTCTCAGGATTTCTTTGGCTATTCAAGTTTATTTATGATTCCATATAAAATTTAGAATTGATTTTTTATTTCTGTGAAAAGTGCCCTTGGAATTTTGGTAGACATTTGCGTTGAATCTATGGATGTCTTTGAGAAACATGGATGTTTGAACAAAATTAATCCTTCTGGTCCATAAACATATGATATTGCTCCATTTATTTGTGTATTCAATTTATTTCATGCACATCTTAAACTATTCAGTGTACAGATATTTCACTTTCTTGGTTAAATTTATTCCTATTTTTTCTTTTCAATGCTCTGAACTTCAATAAAAGAGGCAGCAGAAACCCTGAAGAGTTGAAAAAAACAAAGATGGCCACAGAGCAAAGTGTAGGAAGCATTTTTCCTACATCACAACATCATTTAGTCCAGAGAAATTTGGTTTCAAAAGAGTTCCCCATAGCAAGATGTTAACTCATGAATAAAAAGAAAACAGGAAGACCCCAGCAGTCCTCATCTCTTTCACGGTCATCTGAAGTTTTTGAGACGAAAGACCCCACAGTCTTTACCAAAACTGAGCCCAGCTCAAGGAGTTGCCTGTGGATCCCACTGCTGTATCTCCTTCCCAAGGCTGAAACTGTCACTTTGGTGAGACCTCTGCCTGAGGCCTAAGTCACTGCTGCAACCCACTGTCTGGCATTGGGACCAACAGTGCCTTGTCATCTATAAGGACTAGAGCTGCTGCTGCACTGCCCTCTGCCCTGGACTCTAAGTCAGGGGTTTAACCCACCATCACCAGTGTTGCTCCTGCTCTGTGCCTTGCCCCCTGGGTCCTGAGTTGGAGCTTTGACCCTCTCACCAGCACCATCTGCTGCAGCTCTGTGACCCACTTCTGGGTCCTAAGTTATGGCTTTGACTCTCCATCATGAGGAGTGTGCTGCTGCTGCTCTCTGCCCCTTATCCTGGGTCCTGAGTCAGGGAATTGAACAAAGAGTTAGAAATCATGATAAAACCCAAACGGAAATTAAGGAGCTGAAGAATACAATGATTGAAATTTCAAAAATAGAATAGAGAACTTCAACAACCAGCTTGATCAACCAGAATAAAGAATCTGTGAACTTGAAGGCAAATCTCTTGAAATTATCCTGTCAGAGGAAAAAAATGATAATGAGAGTAAAGAAAACCTGTGTGAGTTGTGGGTTACCAATAAGAAAAACAATAACTGCAGTATGGAAATCCCAGAAGGAGAAGAGAAAGAGAAACAGGCAGAAAACTTATTTAAAGAAATAATAGCTGAAAATCCCAAATCTGGGAAGAGATATGGACATCTAGGTACAGGAAACTCAAAATACCTGGGCAGATTCAACCCAATTCAAATGTGTGTGGATTTTCCCCAAACAGCCAACCAATTCTCCAACACCAGCTGGGTGTTCTACAATTCAACTCAGTTCTGACACTGTCCACCTGGAGATAGTGTGAGATTCCACAGGATAAGAGCTCAGTCCCACAGACTGCCCCCAACTTCAGATGCCAATCTCAAGTCCAGGTTGTTACCTGTGCTCCTGACCAATTGGCTATAATTCAAAGGTTCCCTTGACCCCTCCTTGAACTCAATTAATTTGTTAGAGTGGCTCACAGATCTCAGAGAAACATTTTACTTACTAGATTACCAGATTATTATAACAGGATATAGCTCAGGAACAGCCTGATGGAAGAGATGCATACAGCACAGCACGAGGAAAGGATGTGGGGCTTCCATGCACTTTCTAGTGCACCCCTCAACCAAACCCCCATGTGCCCACCAATCTGAAAAGTCCCTAAACACCTTTGTAGGGGAGCATAATTTGCCACCTCAAGATGTGTCTCCTTGGCATGAGGATAATTTGGGGGTGGTTACTTTTTTTTTTGCTGAGAAAGATTAGCCCTGAGCTAACATATGTGCCAATCTTCCTCTACTTTATGTGTGGGTCACCACCACAGCATGATTGACAAGTGGTGTAGGTTCATGCCCAGGATCTGAACCCATGAACCAGGGCTGCCAAATTGGAAGTGTGCTGAACTTAACCACCAGGCAATGGGGCTGGGGGCTGGTTACTTTTAAGAAACTGCAGACATGGTAGAAGCTCTGAAAACCCAATAGAAGTTATCCTTTGTAAGAGACATTTACATTTTTTTTAAAGATTTTATTTTTTCCTTTTTCTCCCCAAAGCCCCCCGGTACATAGTTGTATATTCTTCGTTGTGGGTCCTTCTAGTTGTGGCATGTGGGACACTGCCTCAGCGTGGTCTGATGAGCAGTGCCATGTCCACGCCCAGGATTCGAACCAACGAAACACTGGGCTGCCTGCAGTGGAGCACCCAAACTTAACCACTCGGCCATGGGGCCAGCCCTGAGACATTTACATTTGTAACGAAAATCTCCATTTGTAAAGGTGTCTCCCTCTCTGTACCAGGAAGGGGGGGATAACCTTATGCCTAGAAACTCTTATCAAAAGAAGACAAGAACTTAAATCTGCATAATCACCTTAATCTTGTTTACTGTGCTTTTCTGGTAATGTCCCATAACTGACTACCCCTCCCCCAACATCCTGCTTTGTCTTTAGGTGAAAATGATATTTAATGGTGGCAGCTTTGGCTGTTCTGTGGGTTGCTTAGCTTTCCTGGGTTTCTCACAGATATATGTGTTGTTAAACATTAATTTTTCTCCTGTTATTCTGTCTCACGTTAATTTAATTCTTAGACCAGCCAGAAGGACCCAGAGGGTAGAGGAATTATCTTCTTCCCCTATACTTTCCTCATGGGTTTTCATGAAAGTTTTATCACACAGGCATGATTGATTAAATCATCGGCCATTGGTGATTGAATTTAATCTCTAGCCCCTCCTTCATCCCAGGAGGTTAGGGGACAGGACTTAAATTTCAACCTGCTAACCACATAGTGGTTCTTCTGGCAACCAGCCTCTATCTTTATGTGCAGTCCAAAGGTCACCTCACTAACATAAGAAAAGACACTCTTATGGCTCTCATCATGAAGGAAATTCCATGAATTTTAGGAGCTCTGAACCAGAAATAGGATGAAGATCAAATATATATATATTTCTGATTACAAATCACAATATCACATTTATAAGCAGGGTACTGGGTGGAGCCTTGATTGGAATTCTGGAATTCTTGATTGGAATTCTGGAATGCTTCCAGTTCTCAAACTCTGGAACAGGGTTTCTCAATCTGAGATGATTTTGCCCCTGGGGATATCTGGCAATATCTGAAGGGATACTGCTCAACTCCTCTAATCCACAGGATGATACCCAGTATGAATATCTATATAGAACCAAATGTCAACAGTGAGAAAGTGAGAAAACCTACTCTAGATCATCACTTCTCCAAATTATGTGCATACAATCCAACAAAGTTTATAATTCAAATGCAAATTCATCAGGTCTCCAGTGGGCCCAGAAACTCTGCATTTCTAACAAGCTCCCAGGTGGTGTCCTGGTCCTGTGGAACACAGTTTGAATACTGTGGGGGGGCGGAAGACACTTCCTCTACCCTCTGGGTCCTTCTGGCTGGTCAACAAATTAAATTCACATGAGACAGAATAATAGGAGAAAATTAAATAAAGCTTTATAACATGTATGCATGGGAGAGACCCAGAAAAACTGAGTAACTCACCAAAATGGTGGAGGTTTCATCTTAAATACCACCTTCAGCTAAAGATAAAAGAAGATGTTGGTGGTGGGCAGAGTCGGTTAGGGGAGATTACCAGAAAAGTATGGTAAACAAGAGTAAGGCTATTATGTATTATGCAGATTTAAGTCCTTGCCTTCTTCATTGATAAGAGTTTCTAGAGATAAGGTTATCCTGCTTCTTTCTGGTACAGTGAGGGATACACCTTTACAGATGGAGATTTCCCTTACAATAGAAAATGTCTCTTACAAAAGGTCACTTCTACTTTTTAGAGTTTCTCTCATGTCTGCAGTTTTTAAAAGTGACTTGCCCACTATAACCCTCGTGCCAAAGAGACATATTTTGGGGTGGCCAATTCCAACCTCCCAGGACAGCAAGGCTGCGGTCCTGTGTTAGAGTCAGGTGTTGGTAGTTTTAGGGCCTCTACACCAAAAGTCTTCTTCCCATGTAATTTTGAAAGAAAAGTTTTTCACTCACTTTACAGGTGAAGATGAATTTTGCATTCAATTCTCTTAAATATGAAGGTTCTTCAAGGATATTAAATAATATATATCTGAAAATGACTTTGCACTAGGCAGAATAAGGCCCTCAAAATATGTCCTCTCTTAATCTCAAGCAATGTTGAGAATGTTAGTTTACATAGCAGGAGGAATTAAGATATCAGATGTCATAAAGTTACTAATCATTTACCCTGAAATCAGAAGCATAGCTTAGATTATCTAGTTGGACTAATGTAAGCACACTGATGCTCTAAATGTGGAAGACAAAGGAAGGAGAATTGGAGTCAGAGAGATTTTTGAAGATGCACTGCTTTTGCCTTTGAAGTTCAAAGAAAGGCCATGAGCCAAGGAATGCAGATGGTCACAGACAGAATAAGAAAGGAAGTTCATTCTCCCTTGGAGGTTGCAAGAGGAACCCAGCCATGAATACATCTTGATTTTAGCCCAATGAGACCCATTTCAGCCTTATAACCTCCAGAACTTTAAGGTATTTATATGATTGCTTTAAGCCACTAGCATGGTAATTTGTTACAGCAGCAATGAGAATCTAAATCAGACTATAATTGAATAAAATTTTGTTTGAGGAAAATGAACTTAAGCCTCTCAATTCATTTAGTTAACTTCTCTTAGATAAAGGCATTTTCTGTTGAAACCCCACTTTAAATAAGAAAAGAAAATTAATGTTAATTTGAAGATATATGTCTCCCTTAGTTGGTACTGAGAATTTCCCATTGCTAAACTTAAATGTATTTGTGACTGAGGATTTTGAGGCATTAAGTTAGGAAAATTAATTCCATGATTAAATTTAGGGTCATTCACTGTATTTTGAATCTTTGTGCAAAAATTTCTACATTCTGTCAATTTTATGTTAATTCAAGTGTTCATTTTTCCGTTCTGTCCTTTCCTATTTTCTCTCAAGTTTCCTTTCAACCAAAAAGATGAGATTACAAGTGAGTCCATATGTGTGTGTGCATGTGCATGCATGTGTATTCGGACAGTCCCCAACTTACGGTTTGACATGATTTTTTGGCTGTATGATAATGTGAAAGCGATATGCATTCATTAGAAACCTTACTTCAAATTTTGAATTTTGATCTTTTCCTGAGCTAGAGTTGTGCATGGTGCTGGGTAGTGACAGTGAGCTGCAGCTCCCACTCAGCCATGTGATCATGAGGGTACACATCTAAAACAATTACAACCATTCTGTACCCACACAGCCATTCTGTTTTTCACTTTCAGTATAGTATTCAATACATTACATATGACACTCAACATTTTATTGTAAAATAGGCATTGTGTTAGAAGACTGTGCCCAACCATAGGCTAATGTAAGTGTGCTGAGCACATTTAAGTAGGCTAGGCTAAGCTATGATGTTTGGTAGATTAGGTGTATTAAATGCATTTTTGACTTATTATATTTTCAACTTAAAATGGGGTTATCAGGATATAACCCCATTGCAACTTGAGGAAGATGAGGACATATATATAAACATATATATTAATAATATATATATAGTATAATTATAAAACCATAAAATTATTTGAATATAAATGCATATAAGTATATAAATATATAAGTAATATACACAAATATTATATATTATAAATATATATACAATTGTAGTTTATTTTATATAATCATACTGCAATAAAGTAGAGTGAAAGAATTCTAATGGTTCATGACTCAGGAATAGATCTAGAATACAGCTAGCTTGAGTCCCACCTGGGACATATCTCTTACAGTTGGGAAGAAAGCACAGTGTCATATACAAATATAAGAACAATGAAACTACCTTGTCAATTTTTATTTTATAAACTATTTTTTCGTAAACTGTAAGATTAACCTACATATATAAATGCAGCAAACTATCATATATTGGTTGAAGAATAAAATGCAATACAGATGCACACATAATTGGTGAGCTTTAGAAACACATTGTAGAGAGTCACAGCTGAATGTAGACTCAAAAGGAACCAGCAGAGATCAGAATAGCTCCCTAACATACCATCTCATTCAACAATAAAGGCGCTATATTACTATTTGCTATGAGGATGCCTTCTTATGCAGCAATAGCTCACTGATACAAAAATAAGAGTAAACAGAACTAAGGGCAACTATAATAATCTGCTTCTTCTCAGTATAGGCTTATGTTCTGATATTTGAAGATAATATTCATGATTACTCTGCTACTGAAGATTATTTTAGATAAATGTATTAAAATTTGACTCCATTGAGGTTTCCTTCCAGGTAAGCAGGAGAGGTTGAATAGACATGCAAGTTTGTTTAAAACTTCTGACTCTGAATCACATGGCTGGACAGGAATTCACAGTCTCTAGTGAGTTATTCTTTGATCATGAGGACAAATGTATACTCTACAATGGGTCATATTGATGTTGTTATTTACTGCTTATTTAGTGGTTTTAACAAAATTTTTATTTTATTCTGAGACATGGGAAGGGTATTACTTGTAGCCAGCACTGAAAGTTTTCAAAATAAACAGGAAAATGTAATAGAAAAAAGTTAAACACACCAACCAATCCTTCATCCCAGTGAAAAAGCTGCTTGTTCAAGGACTTCCATCTTCCACACTTCAATGTGTAGATCTATAGCTAGAATAAGAAATATTTTACTTAGTAATACAAAGTATAATTTAAAATCTTACTTTCTTGTATTTAAGCTTTACTTTGATTCAAAGACCAAATTAAGACAATCTATTTATTCAAATTTGTGTTTCTGTGTATACTCCACTTAGACATGTGTTTGGTACTCATTTTGCCAGTCCCCGTGGTAGGTGCAGTGGACACAGAGCTGTATAAGACAACAGGATCCTAATGAGGAGAATAAAAGTCAATGACTATCTGTAAAACACACTATATGCTAAAGTCTACATTTTCAGGATAACCAGTTAAGTTAGTGATAATTCCTAAGAAAGAGATGGGAATTTCCAAATATTTCTTTTTATTTATTTGTTTGTTTGTTTGTTTTTGAGGGACTCAATTTTTAATTTTATTTAGTTTTAATAACTTTTAAAAAAATTTTTATTGAGTTAATGATAGGTTACAATCTTGTGAAATTTCAGTTGTACATTATTTTTTGTCAGTCGTGTTGTAGGTGCACCCCTTCACCCTTTGTGCCCACCCTCACCCCACCTTTCCCCTGGTAGCCACCAATCTGTTCTCTTTGCCTACATTTTTAAATTCCTCATATGAGTAGAGGCATACAGAGATGGTCCTTCTCTAACTGGCTTATTTCACTTAAAATAATTCCCTAGAGGTCCATCCATGTTGTTGCAAATGGGATGATTTTGTTCTGTTTCATGGCTGAGTAGTATTCCATTGTATATATATATATATACCACATCTTCTTTATCTAGTCATCTGTTGATGGGCACTTAGGTTGCTGCCATGTCTTGGCTATTGTAAATAATGTTGCAATAAACATTGGGGTGCATACGACGTTTGCAATTGTTGACTTCAAGCTCTTTGGATAGATGCCCAGTAGTGGGATAGCTGGGTCACATGGTAGTTCTATTTTAAATTTTTTGAGGAATCTCCATACTTTTTTCCACAGTGGTTGCACCAGTTTTCATTACCACCAGCAATGTATGAGAGTTCCTTTTCCTCCACAACCTTTCCAACATTTCTTATTATCAGTTTTAGATATTTTTATCATTCTAATGGGTGTAAGGTGATATCTTAGTGTAGTTTTGATTTGCATTTCCCCGATGATCAGCGATGATGAACATCTTTTCATGTGCCTGTTGGCCATCCATATATCTTCTTTGGAGAAATGTCTGTTCATGTCTCCAGCCCATTTTTTGATCGGGTTGTTTGACCTTTTGTTGTTGAGTTGTGTGAGTTTTATATAGTATGGAGATTAACCCTTTGTTGGATATATGATTTGAAAGTATTTTTTCCTGGTTACTGGGCTATTTTTTAGTTTCGATCCTGTTTTCCTTTGCCTTGAAGAAGCTCTTTAGTCTGATGAAGTCCCATTTGTTTATTCTTTCTATTGTTTCCCTTGTCTGAGAAGAGATGATGTCCAAAAAGATCCTTTTAATACTGATGTCAAAGAATGTACTGCCTACATTTTCTTCTAGAAGCCTTATGGTTTCAGGTCTCACCTTTAGGTCTTTGATCCATTTAGAGTTTATTTTGCTGAATGGTGAGAAAGAATGGTCAATTTTCATTCTTTTACATATGGCTTTCCAGTTTTCCCAACACCATTTGTTGAAAAGACTTTCTTTTCTCCATTGTATGCCCTCAGCTCCTTTGTTGAAGATAAGCTGTCCACACATGTGTAGTTTTATTTCTGGGCTTTCAATTCCGTTCCATTGATCTGTGCACCTGTTTTTGTACCAGTACCATGCTGTTTTGATTACTGTAGCTTTGTAGTATTTTGAAGTCTGGGACGGTGATGCCTCCCGTTATGTTCTTTTTTCTCAGGATTGCTTTAGCAATTCTGGGTCTTTTGTTGCCCCATATGAATTTTAGGATTCTTTGTTCTAATTGTGTAAAGAATGTCTTTGGGATTCTGATTGGGATAGCATTGAATCTGTAGATTGTTTTAGGTAGAATGGACATTTTAACTATGTTTATTCTTCCAATCCATGTACATGGAATGTCTTTCCATCTCTTTATGTAGTCATCCAATTCTTTCAGAAAAGCCTTATAATTTTCATTGTATAGGTCGTTCACTTCCTTAGTTAAATTTGCCCCAAGGTTTTTTATTTTTTTTGTAGCGATTGTGAATGGTATTGTATTCTTGAATTCTTTTTCTGTTAGTTTGTTATTAGAAAGTAGAAATGCTACTGATTTATGCAAATTGATTTTATACCCTGTGACATTGCTGTAGTTGTTGATTACTTCTAAAAGTTTTCCAATGGGTTCTTTGGGGTTTTCTATATATAAGATCATGTCATCTGCAAACAGCGAGAGTTTCACTTCTTCCTTCCCTGTTTGGATTCCTTTTATTCCTTTTTCTTGCCTGATTGCTTTGGCAGAACTCAAGTACTATGTTAAATAAGAGTGGTGATAGAGGGCATCCTTGTCTCATTCCTGATTTCAGGGGCATGGCTCTCAGTCTTTGCCCATTGAGTATGATGTTGGCTGTGGGTTTGTCATATATGGCCTTTGTTATGTTGAGGTAGTTCACTTCTACGCCCATTTTGTTCAGAGTTTTTATCATAAATGGCTGTTAATCTTGTCAAATGCTTTCTCTGCATCTATTGATATGATCATGTGGCTTTTATTCCTCAGTTTGTGGATGTGATGCATCACGTTGATTGATTTGCGGATGTTGAACCATGCCTGTGCCCCTGGTATGAATCCCACTTCATCATGATATATGATCCTTTTGATGAATTCTGGTTGCCAAAATTGTGTTTAGAATTTTTGCATCTATGTTCATCAGCGATACTGGCCTGCAGTTCTCTTTTTTCGTTGTGTCCTTGTCAGGCTTTGGTATCAGCATGATGTTGGCCTCGTAGAAAGTGTTGGGAAGTGTTCCATCTTCCCTAATTTTTTGGAATAGCTTGAAAAGAATAGTTATTAAATCCTCTCTGAAAGTTTGGTAGAATTCCCCAGGAAAGCCATGTGGTCCTGGGGTTTTATTCTTTGGGATGCTTTTGATTGCTGTTTCAATCTCTTTCCTTGCGATTGGTCTGTTCAAATTGTTTGCTTCTTCTTGAGTGAGCTTTGGGAAATTGTAGGAGTATAAGAATTTTTCCATTTCCTCTAGGTTATCAATTTTGTTGGCATAGAGTTTTTCATAGTACTCTCTTATAGTCCATTGTACTTCTGTGGAGTCTGTTGTTATTTCTCCTCTTTCATTTCTTTTTCTTTTCTTTTCTTTTTTAAACTGTTTTTAAAATTTTTTTCAGATGTACATCATATTTCAAATCCTGTGTACATTACATCATGTTCACCACTCGAACACTAATTATAGTGCATCCCCTCACATGTGAGCCTAATCACCCATTTTTCCCTTCCCCAATGATAACCCCCAGTTCAATCTCCAATGCTGTGTCTTTTTGTTTGTCATTTCTATCTTCTACTTATGAGAGAGATCATATGGTATTTGACTTTCTCCCTCTGACTTATTTCACTCAGCATAATACCCTCAGGGTCCATCCATGTTGTCACAAATGGCCAGATTTTGTCATTTCTTATGGCTGAGTAGTAGCCCATTGTGTATAAATATGAATTAACATCATTAAGATGTCCATACTTCCTAAAGCAAGCTATAGATTCAACGTGATCCTTATCAAAGTTGCAACAACATTTTTTTACAGAAATAGAACAAAGAATCCTAAAATTTATATGGAACAACAAAAGACCCCAAATAGCCAAAGGATTCCTGAGAAAAAAGAATAAAGCTGGAGGTAACACACTCCCCAATTTCAAATTATACTACAAAGCCATAGTAACCAAAACAGCATTGTACTGGCACAAGAACAGACACACAGATCAATGGAACAAAATTGAGAGCCCAGAAATAAACCCACACCTTTATGGACAGCTAATATTTGACAAGGGAGCCAAGAGCATACGCTGGAGAGAAAGGAGAGTCTCTTCAATAAATGGTGTTGGGAAAACTGGACAACCACATGCAAAAGAATGAAAGTAGACCATTCCTCTTTCATTTCTGATTTTGTTTCTTTGAGCTTTCTCCCTTTTTTTCTTTGTAAGTCTGTCTAGAGGTTTGTCAATTTTATCTTCTCAAAGAACCAGCTCTTTCATTCATTGATCCTTTCTACTGTCTTTTTCCTTTCAATAGCTTTTATTTCTGCTCTGATTTTTATTATCTCTCTCCTTCTACTGACTTTGGGCTTTGTTTGTTCTTCTTTCTCTAATTCAGTTAGGTGTAGTTTAAGATTGCTTCTTTGGGATTTTTCTTGTTTGTTAAGATATGTCTGTATTGTGATGAATTTTCCTCTTAATACAGCTTTTGCTGTATCCCATATGAGTTGGTATGGCATGTTATCATTTTCGTTTGTCTCCAGGTATTTTTTGATTTCTTCTTTAATTTCTTCAATGATCCATTGCTTGTGCAGTAGCGTATTGTTTAGTCTCCACATCCTTGTGCCATTCTCAGCTTTTTTCTTGTAATTAATTTCTAGCCTTATAGCATTATGATCAGAGAAGATGCTTGTTATTATTTCATTTGTTTAAATTTGTAGAGGCTTGCCTTGTTTCCCAACATATGGTCTATCCTTGAGAATGTTCCATGCGCACTTGAGAAGAATGTGCATTCTGCTGTTTTTGGATGAAGTGTTCTATATATGTCTATTAAATCCAATTGTTTTAGTTTTTCGTTTAGCTCCACTCTTTCCTTGTTGATTTTCTGTCTTGATGATATGTCCATTGATGTGAGTGGGGTGTTGAGGTACCCTAATACTATTGAGCAGTTTTTAACATCTTTCTTTAGGTCTGTTAATAGTTGGTTTATGAACTTTGCTGCTCCTGTCTTGGGTTCATAGATATTTATAAGCATTATTTCTTCTTGGTGAAGTGTCCCTTTGATCATTATATATTGTCCCTCTGTGTCTCTCTTTACCTGCCTTATTTTGAAATTCGTTTTGTCTGATATAAGTATTGTGACACCTGCTTTCTTTTGCTTGATATTACCTTGAAGTATTGGCTTCCACCCCTTCACTCTGAGCCTGTGATTGTCCTTGGGGCTGAGGTGTGTTTCCTGGAGGCAACAAATTGTTGGCTCTTGTTCTTCAATCCATTTTGCTACTCTGTGTCTTTTTATTGGAGAGTTCAATTCGTTTACATTGAAAGTGATTATTGATGCATGAGGGCTTAAAGCTGCCCTTTTGTTGCTCATTATCTGGTTTTCCTCTGTTATCTTTATTTCTCATCCTGTGTGTTTTAGCTTACCCACTGACTTCTGCAATTTCTTATGCTGGGTTTCGTAGATTTTTCCCTATTTATGTTTTGTCTCTGTTCTTTTTTTTAGTTTAATGGCTACCCTGAAGTTTGTATTTAGAATCTCATGTATAATATAGTCCATTCTCTGGTGGTGTCTTAATTACTTGGCCTAGACTGATTTACTACCTTTTCTCTCCCCCTCCTAAATTATTATTTCCATCTCTTATTCCAACTCGTATTATGAGTTTGTAGTTAGAGTGATAAGATTATCTTTGCTTTGGTGGTTTTCTTACCTTTATCCTAATGCTATAGTTGAATATTGGCTATCCTATTCTGGTTCTATCTACTTGTCTCCCTACTCTGTGGTTTGTGACCCCTTTCTCCCTTTTATTCTTTTCTCAGGTATGAGAGCCTTTTTGAGGATTTCTTGTAGTGGAATTTTGGTTACAAATTCTCTTAACTTTTGTTTGTCTGAAAAAGATGGAATTTCCCCCTCATATATGAAGGATATTTTTGCTGTATAGAGTATTCTTGGCTGAAGATTTTTATCTTTTAAAGTTTTGAATATGCCACTCCATTTTCTCCTAGCTTGCAAGGTTGCTGTAGAGAAATCTGCTGAAAGTCTGATAGGAGTTCCTTCATAGGTTATTTTCTTCTGTCTTGCTGCCCTTAGTATTCTTTCTTTGTCATTCATTTTTGCCATTTTTACTACCATATACCTTGCGGTAGGTCTCTTTACATTGACAAATCTAGGAGGTCTGAAAGCTTCTTCCACATACATTTCTCCCTCAATCCCTAGATTTGGGAAGTTCTATTCTATAATTTCATTAAGCACACTTTCTGCTCCATTTTCCTTTTCCACGCCCTCAGGAATTCTGATTCTTAAATTCGTTCTCCTCATTGAATCCTCTATTTCTCTGATATTTTCCTCATTCTTTTTAATCCTTAGTTCTCCTCCTTCCTCTGTCTGGAGCCATTTAGCCTATCTTCAATTATGCTGATTTGCAGGCATTCAGGTAGTCCGTATTCTGTTTTATATGATATGTTGTATTTTTCATCTCTAGTATTTTTGATTGATTCTTCTTTATAGTTTCAATTTCTTTTGTGAAGTAACTCCAGAACTTGTTGACTTGTTTCTCTATATTTCCCTTTACCTCATTGAGTTTTTTGATGATAGCTACTCTGAACTCATTTTCACTTAGTTTACCTATTTCCAAGTCCTCAGGACTTAATTCTGTGTTGTTATTGTTTTCCTTCTGGTCTGGAGGTTTTATAAATTGCTGAATGTTAGAGGAGTGGTTTTTGCACATGATGGTAGTATTGGATTGCAGTTATAGCCTGTTGCCACTAGATGTGGGTCAAGAGCTGCATGTTCTGAGGCTTCTGCCTTCAGGCACGATGGCAGGTGTGCAGCACGGGTTGTGGGAGGAGGGGCACTTTCTCTCGTGCACTGATCTGGATTTCGATCAGCTCTCGCTCTCTGGTCTCCTGGGGCACTGACTTCATGGGGCCCCTGCACACAGAAGATTTCCCCCTTCAGCAGGTTTCCACTGGACCAGCAGTGGGAGTCCTGGATGATCCCTGGATGCGTGGCCCCTCCCCTGCTCCTTCCCTCATGTACGGCAGAGATCCCATTCTCTAGGGAAGGGAACAAAGTTCTCTCTTACTCTGTTCCAGCTCCTCCGAGGCTGGCAGCAGGCTCTCTGTCCTTCATCATCATGCTGCTGTAGGTTTCTGACTGTCTCTGTATTAGAGTTATTAGTTGAAATTCAGTTGTTCCGGTTCTTTGGTTGTACTTTGGAGGGGAGAGTATCCAGGGTCAGCTCACCCCACCATTCTGCTGCTGTAACTCCATTTCCAAATATTTCTATACAAAGCTAAAAACCTTTGTTAAGTAGGAAAAAAGTACAAATGGGGAAACTGTCTATATAAAAAAAACTGACTAAAAGCTTAACAAGTGAGTTGCTTAACTTGTATAAAGAAGTTGAAGCCAAAGAAATAGACTTTTATGGAAAAAATAGAGGAAGTAAGTTTTACTTCTGCCATCTGATCAAAGACAAGCAATTTCTGGCTCGGAGGCTTTTAGCTGTGAAATCAAGGATACTTCTTCAGGCAAAGGACAGTTACTTTTTTTTATAGCTGCCATCCCTAAGAATGACTTAAGAGCCCTCTTTATGTCTTTGTTCTTCCAATTGCAGGTGAAGGGGCTCAGTATGTGTGTGGCCACAGTGTACATCAATTAGGACAGTGCAATTGGGTGTGAGCTGTGGGTAGCACCAGAGCTGAGGAACACTCCTAATCTTGTACAAGAAAATAAGGAGACGACTAAGGAGGTCAGATGCACAGGTAAAAAATTCTGTATACCTACCCTGAGCTGATGCGATTCCATATATGAAGAAAACTATCTTAGAGTATGAGGAAAGGATGCTAGCAAAAGGACCACCAACCAGCAGCACAGCTGCGAAGTACATCACCATGTGCCTGGCAGAAGGAACTGCCACTGCAAAGGTCCTGAGGAAAATGTTTGTTTTAGAGAATCAAGGTTGAAAACTAGCTGGTGTGTCTAGAGGAATAAGCAGGGCAGAGAGTGATGAGATGGAGTCGCAGGATGATGAGGAACAAGTGGCCATCTGCTGCTGAATCTTCTAGACATGAGTCCCCTATTCACACATGCAAACCTTGCACTTTGTTAATCTGGTCCCAAAGGCATCCTGTGACTTGAAAAGTTTCCTCTCCTTAGTCCCTTCTCTTGACTGAGTTATGACCCCTGTGTTATGAGTCACTTTGGAATATGAGTCCTGGTACCCCTGTTCTAAGGACTTCTCGCAGTTCACAAGGCTTGCACACACACACACACACACAGACATCACAGAAGACCTAGGCCTCCTCATCTGTGTTATTTCTATGTCTTTCTCCCTCCCTCGCTCACTGATTAAGTGATGAGAGGACACAACTCAAGCTGTCCTGATCAAGTATCTTTCCCCTGAAGAAGTTAGAAATGGTAACCCACTATTACTATCATAAATGTCCCATGCGCAAGTAAACTTTGGGCTCCATAGTGGAATGTCCATTTTATGCCCTGTATTTAAAGAAACATAAACAATCTGTTCAATAAACATAGAGGGAGAGAGGAAGGAATTGGACACAAGGAGGGGAAAAGATCTAATAAGCTCACGTGGTCCCTGATGGACTGTGAAGGAGAAAAAGCATCCTTGATTCTGGCAGTTTTCCAACCTCAATTACTCCCTTCAGGCCAAGCAAAAATAATAAAAGAAAAAAATAAATTTATCCAAAAGGAAAAAGTAGTGATAAATTTATGGTGTGAAACACGTTACAGATTTAATACTCCAAGTGAAAATAGATGAAAGACAAACCAATTATTCACAAAAGGAAATATACAAAGTATCATAAATTTTAGTATTTTTAACATCAAGTGGTAGAAGACTTGTTTTTCCTCTGCCTATTCTCTATATACTTGACCAATTGGTTTTTATATGTCTGGATAGTGGATGAGACAAACCCCTTTCTCACTTCTTTTTGTGGCAATTTTTCTCTGTTTTTCTGGTACTTTGATTATTGATTTCATTTTTCATAAATCCAATGGGCACACTCTAGTCCTGTTATGGTCATCATCCAACATGCAAAGGCCTCCCCAGACCATACTCTATAAATTCCTTCACTCACCATGACAATTCCATTCTTTTACACTGAATAACTTTCTTCATATTACTTATCACTGAGCACATTATGTCATACTCACATTTATGTCATTGCATCTGTCTTTGACATCATATCACAAGTACCAAATGAGTAGGGACTCACCTCGATCATTCACCTTTGCTTTTTCACAAGTGTATTTAAAAATATGTGCACTTATATAGGAAGAAATTTATGTAAATGTGAAGTTATGAATTAAAAATAATAGCAGGGACAATAAAAGTAAGTTAGAGTGATTTCAAAGCAACTGTATTAAACAGAACTTAGTGAAACATCCAAAACTACTGAAATAAGATATAAAATAGCAATAATTTAATGATATCAGCATAGATAAATAATTAAATTGTCTAATGCATAAACATAAGGAATATAATATATAATGTCTAGAAATCATTGCACGTGTTCCATTATTTGTTATATGTTTTAGGAATTGCATCTCAGTAGATTGGACATTTAATGTATAGGTAGGTTGTATTTCAATTTAGTTGGGAAAGGCTGGATTGTTGAATAAAACCTGGCATAAATGGTTAAATATCTGGAGGGAAATGAAAAGTTTCTTTTTCCTACATGTCTTTAAAACATAATTGAGATTAAAAACCCCAGTGTACCAGTAGAGGGTACATTTTAGAAAAAATATCAAACAGTATTAAAATCTAAAGGTGGATAAAACCATGATAATTAAGGTGAGAAAATCAAGTAATAAAAAAACATTTACCAATGTAAAATTTAAAACTTTTTATAGTCAAAAATATTGAATCAAAAGTCAATTGAATAACAATAATTTTTAACACATCTGAAATGCAGCTAACTATAGAAAAATAGGAATAAAACACATGGACATACAGTAGTACTAAGCAAGTGACATGGTTATCAAATATATTAATCATTGCTCAAAGTGAGTAATAGTTTGAGAAAACAACAAAAACTGTGAAGTGTTACAATGTTGGGAAGAAATCTGAAGAGACCTATAAATATTAAAGTTGTAGATACTCTTGAACTCAGTGTCTCAGTCTCAGCATCGCTGGCATTCTGTGCCAGGCAACGCTCTGTGATGGGCTCTGTCCTGTGCATTGTAGGATGTTTAGCAGTATCCTTGGCCTCTACCCACCACTACCCAGTGAGACAGCCAGAAAATATCCCCAGACATGCTTTAGCGTCTCCTTGCAGGCAAAAGTGACCTGAGTTGAAACGCAAAGTTTTAACTTAATCAGAAAATAGATTTGTAGCAGTGATATGATAATTATTTATTGAGGAAGAAAATGAAAGATCACCAAATGCATGAGTAGCACAACCACAGCATGGATGTTTCACAGCATTTGAAATAACGAATCATTATTATGTTAGCTGATTGGAGGCATGTCCATGAGGGTTATTGAATAAGCAGGAAAAAGAGAGGGGAAGGTGGAAAAAAGGAATGCACTAAACATAAATAAAAATAAAGAGCATAAATAAACATAAAGATCATCAATGATGTGCATAGGGTTCTATTTATGCATTTGTAGAAAAGTGTATAAATATGTAAATATGCATAACATAGAAACTACTTTTAAAAGAAACTAAGAACTGATAGAAGAAAGAATGGCAGAGAAAATTAAATTAGGTTAAGATTATTGTTTTCTAAATAACTGTACATAAAAGATTGAATGGAAATCATCAACTAACATATACAGACAGAAAAAATAATAATATAATGGTATCAACATGGGCAAATAATTGAAGAGAAAACTGGCAAAGACTAGGAAAGAAAAGAACATAACAGAAGGGCTTTAGAATGGGAGGGGAAACAATATCAAAGTTATAATTTTACCTTATATAGAACCCTAACCCTAAACAATAAGCCTAGCCCTAACCCTAACCCTAACCGTAACCCTGAACCCTAACGCAAATCTTAACCTCTACCCTAAACCTAACCCCTAGCCCTAGCCCTAGCCACAACCCCTAACCCTAACCCTAACCCTAACTGTAACCCTAAGCTGTAAATCCCAATCCTAATCCCTAACCTAAAACCTAACCCTAACCTAAGCCAAAACATAACCCCTAGACCCAGCCCTAGTCATAGCCATAGCTCAAAGCCTCAGGCCTAGGCCTAAACACTAACCCTAACGCTAACTTCTAGATCCGAAGGCCCTAAAACCTATCACCTAATGCCTAACACCTAGCCCTAGCCCCAGCCCTAGCCCTTATACGTTAATCCTAGCACTAGCCATAAACTGAAGCCCTAGTCCTAACCCTAACCCTAAACGCAACCCCAACCTTAACCCAGCACTAAACCCTAGACCCTAGTCCCTAGCCCCTAGCTGTAGCCTTGGACCTAGCCCTAAACCTAACATTAAACCCTAAATGCTAACTCTAACACTAACCCTAAGCCCATAACACTAACCATAATCCCCACCCTAACCTTAATACTGACAGCCTAAACCTAACCCTACTCCAGGCCCTAGACCCTAGCCCAAGCCTTAGCTGTAACTCTAAACCTAATAATAAGCCCAACACCTAACCCTAACACTAGGCCATAGCCCCTGGCCCTAATGTTAACCCTAACTTCATCCCTAACCCAAAGCCCTAATTCCTAACCCAAACCCGAACCCTAACCCCAACCCAAACCTAATCCTAACACTACCCTCACCCTCACCGTGACCATCATCCTCACCCCAACACCAACCTGACCCTTACCGTGACCCTGACTCTGACTCGACCCCAACCCTAACCCCAAAGCCTAAGCCAAATGTGAACCATAACCCAAACATGAACGCAAACCTGAACCCAAACCCTAAACCTGACCTCGAACACCAACTCCAAATCGAACACTAACGCGAACCTGAACCGGAACCCTAAATCCTAACACGAACCCGAACCTGAGCCTCAGAAAAATGTGTCCCTACTGCTGTGGAAAGCTGAAACCTGAGGGAGGCCAGACACTTAGATGGATAGGACACCAAAATGTTGTTTGGAGAGACCGACAGACACTTTTAAAGAAAACAACAAAAACAAACCAAATCTCACTCCCACAGACAGCAGGGACGAGAAGGGAGTGCTGACCCTTCCTATTTTCTTCCTGTAAGCAGGAGATCAATGACCCACCGACCAACCTGCCCAGTCACCAACCCATCAACCAACCTACCTCCCCCCACCATGGGAGATATCCTCCCTATCTTAGAAGGAGAGGGACGTTCTTATTGTGGGTTGAGGCTGGGAAGTTGAAGAGGAGACAATTCTGTGCAGATCGACCTTGTCAAAGGAAATCCTTTCCTTCTTTTAGCCTCCACACATAGCATAGTTCCTGGAAACGTGGGCCCTCCGAGACTGGTTTGATGGACCCCCATGCTATCGACAGAGTCATTAAGAAGTCTTTCACAGAAGTGGCAAAGTCACAGAGCCAGAGCATTCCCAGAAGAAAAAGTCGACCCAAGGTGACCATGGAAGCAAAGATTCTCCTCCCCATGGATCCAAGGGAGGAGGACATGACCGGAAATTGAAAGTCGGACTCATCAGTAACAAGGAGTGCGTCATTCACGAACATCTGGTATCAAAAGTTCCTTCTCTACTTCCTTGTAAATGATGAGAACTGCCTATATTTTCTTCAAAGAGTTTTATGGTTTCAGGTCTTAGACTCAAGCCTTTAATCGATTTTGAGCTAATTTTTGTGTATGGTGTCATGTGATGGTCTGCTTTCATTCTGTTGTGTATGGCTGTCCAGTTTTCCCAATACAATTTATCGAAGAAACTTTCCTTCCTCCATTGCATGTCCTTGGCTCCTTTGTCAAAATTAGCTGTCCATAGATGTGTGGTTTTATTTCTGGGCTCCTGGTTCTGTTCTGTTGATCTGCGTGTCTGTTTTTCTGCTGGTATCATGCTGTTTTGATTACTATAGTTTTGTAGTATAATTTGAATTCAGGGCGTGTGATACCTCCAAATTTCTTCCCTTTTTCTTCAGGATTATCTTGGCTACTTGTGGTCGTTCATTGTCCACATACATTTTAGGATTCTTTGTTCCATTTCTGTGATGAATGTCATTGGGATTCTGATTAGGATGGCATTGAATCTGTAGATTGCTTTAGGTGCTAAGGACTCTTAATGATATTTATTCTTTCAATCCATGAACATGGAATATCTTTCCATATCTTTGTTTCTTCTCCATGTCTCTCCATAATGTCATAGATTCTAGTGTACAGGTCGCTCACCTCCTTGGTTAAATTTATTCCTTGGTCTTTCATTCCTTTTGTCATGATTATAAATGGGATCATATTATTGTTTTTTTCTTTGAGGAAGATTATCCCTGAGCTAACATCTTATGCCCATCCTCCTCTTTTTGCTGAGGAAGACTGGCCCTGAACTAACATCCATGCCCATCTTCCTCTACTTTATAAGTGGGACGCCTACCACAGCATGGCTTGGCTTGCCAAGTGGTGCCATGTCCGCACCAGGAACCTGAACTGGCAAAGCCCGGGCCGCTGAAGAGGAACATGCGAACTTAACTGTTGCACCACTGGGCCAGCCCCTGGGATCACATTCTTAATGTCAATTTCCACAAGTTTGGAACCAGTGTGTGGAAATGCAATTGAGTTTTGTACATCAATTTGTATCCTGTGACTTTACTGTATCTGTTGGTTTATTTCTAGCAGGCATTTGGTAGATTTTTTAGGGTTTTCTGGATAGACAGTCATGTCATCTGCACATACAGAGAGTTTCACTACTTTCTCTCTGACTTGGATCCATTTTATTTCTTTTTCGTGCCTAATTACTCTGGCTCAAACTTCCAGAACTCTGTTGAACAAGAGTGGTGAGAGTGGGTGTCCTTGTCTTGTTCCTGTTCTCACAGGAATAACTTTTGGTTTCTCTCCATTGAGTATGATGTTGGGCTGTGGGTTTGCCATATGTGGTCTTTATTATGTTGATGTACCTTCCTTCTCATTTTATTGAGAGTTTTTATCATAAATGCATGTTGGATGGTGTCAAATGCTTTCTATGCCTCTATGGAGATGATCATGTTCTCTTTATCCTTCATGTTGGTAATATAGTGTATCACACGTTGATTGATTTGCGGATGTTGAACCATCTCTGTGCATCTGAAATAAATCCCACTGGATTGTAGTGGATGATCCTTTTGATATATTGTTGTATTTGGTTTGTTAATATTTAGTTGAGGGTTTTGCATCTTTGTTCAAAAGTGATATTTGCCTGTAATTTTCTTTCTCTATGCTGTCTGTATCTGGTTCTGAGATCAGAATAATGGTGGCCTTGTAGAATGAGTTAGGAAGCTTCCTTTCCTCTTCAATTTTTTGGAACGATTTAAGAAGTATAGGTATTAAGTCTTATTTCAATATTTGGCAGACTTCACCAGGGGAGCAGTCTGGTCCTGGACTTTTTTGGGGGGAGGAGGTTTTTGATTACTTTTTCAATCTCTTTACTTGTGTTTGATCTATTCAGATTCTCTGTGTCTTCTTGATTCAGTTTTGGGAGGTTGTATGATGCTAAGAATTTATCCATTTCTTCTACGTTATCATCCAGTTTGTTGGTGTATAACTTTTCATTGTATCCTCTGATAATCCTTTGCATTTCTGTGTTGTCTGTTGTAATTTCTCCTCTTTCTTTTTTGATTTTATCTATCGGAGTCTTCTCTCCGTTTTTCTTAGTGAATCTGGCTAAATGTTTGTCAATTTTGTTTCTGTTCTCAAAGGATCAGATCTTAGTTTTGCTGATCCTTTTTATTGTCTTTTTTTAGTCTCTATTTCATTTATTTCTGCTCTGATCTTTATTAATTCCTTCCTTCTAATGACTTTACTCTATGTTTCTTCTTCTTTTTCCATTTCTTTTAGGTATAGGGTAAATTATTTTATTTGATATTTTTCTTGTTTGTTGAAGTAGGCCTGTATTGCTATACATTTCCCTCTTAGTACTGTTTTGGTTGCATACCATAAGTTTTAATATGTTGTGGTTTTTTTTTAATATTGGCACCTGAGATAACATCTGTTGCCAATCTTTTGATTTTTCTTCTTCTTCTTATCCTTCTGCCCAAAGCCCCCCAGAACATAGCTGTATATTCTAGTTGTGAGTGCCTCTGGGTATGCTAGGTGGGATGCTGCCTCAGCATGGTTTGATGAGTGGTGCCGTGTCCTTGCCCAGGATCCAAACCAGCAAAACCCTAGGCTGCCAAAGCAGAGCACATGACACACAGCCAGAGGGCTGGCCCCATACACTGTGTTTTAAATTTCATTTGTTTGTAGGTTTTTTTTCTTTTTTAACTCTATTCAGTTTTTTCTTTTGTGTTGCTTTGGCTGGGACTGATTCACCCTGAGCTAACATATGTTTCCAATCATCCTCTTTCTTTTTTTGTTTTTTCCTCCCCAAACCCCCTGTGTATAGTTTTACATTCTAGTTGTCAGTCTTTCTAGTTCTTCTATGTGAGCTGCCACCACAGCATGACTACTGACAGAGGAGTGGTGTAGTTCTGTGTCTGGAACTGAAGCAGGGCTGTCAAAGCAGAGCACACCAAAATTTAACCACTAGGACAGCAGGGGTGGCCCAGTATTTTTTTCGATCTCCTTTGATTGCTTTGTTGATCCAATACTTGTCCAGTAGCACATTGATCAGTTTCCTCATATTTTTGACCCTCTCAGCTTATTTCTTGTAGTTGATTTCTAGTTTCACAGCATTGTGGTCAGAAAAGATGCTTGATATGATTTCCATCTTCTTACATTTATTGAGGCTTGTTTTGTTTCACAACGTATGGTTTATCTTTGTGAATGTTCCATGCGAACTTGAGAAGAATTTGTGTTCTGTTGTTGGATGGAATGTTCTCTATATATCTATTAAGACCGTCTGGTCTAGCATTTCACTTAAGGCCACTGTGTCCTTGTTGAATTTCCATCTGGATGATCTATCCTTTGACATTAGTGGGGTGCTAAGGTCCCCTGCTATTATTGTTTTTCTGTCAATTTCTCACTTTAAGTCAGCAATTTGTTGCTCCTGTGTTAGGTGCAAATATGTTAATAAATGTTATGACTTCTTGGTGGAATGTTCCTTTTATCATTATATAATGCCAATCTTTGTGTCTTATTATCTTTTTTATCTTAAAGTCTTCTTTGTCTGATGTGAGTATTGCTACACTTGCTTTCTTTTGCTTGTCATTTGCTTGGAGTATCTTTTTCCATTCCTTCCCTCAGAGTCTATGTTTGTCTTTAGAACGGAATTGTGATTCCTGGAAGCAGCAAGTTGTTGAGTCTTGTTTTTTAATCTGTCCAGCCATTCTGTGTCTTTTGATTGGTGAATTCAACTCACGTTTAGAGTGGTTATGAATAGATGGGGGCTTAATAGAGACATTTTCTCTTTTGTTTTCTGGTTATTCTCTATTCCCATTGTTTCTTTTTCCTTGTATTTCTGACTAACATTTCAGTTTGGTATTTTTCTGTGAGGGTTTTCTCAGTTTTCTCTTTATGTATGATTTGTGACTCTGCTGTAATTTTTTGTTTGACAGTTACCACGAGGTTTTTATAAAATATCTCATAGATAAGATAGTCCATTTTCTGACAGCCTCTGCATTAGCCCAAGCAAGTTCTATCCCTTTATTCTTCCTCTTCTATGTTTTTGCTGTCACAAATTAGTCTTTTTTGTGTTCTGAGTTTGGGACCAAATGGAGATGTTCATTTTTATTTTTGAGGCTTTCTTTCCCTTTGTCCTTCCTGTTATAATTAAGTCTTTGATAACCTATTCTTAAAGAGAGCTGCAATTTTCTGACTTTGTCTATTTATTTATCTCCTTGCTCAAAGCTTTATAAACATTTGCCTTTTTCTTTCAGGTAGGAGGCCTCTCTTCATCATTTCTTATAAGGCAGGTCTACTGGCAATGATGTCCCTCTGCTTTTGCTTATCTGGGAAAGCTTTGATCTCTCTGTTACATCTGAAGGATAAGTTCACCAGATAGAGCATTCTTGGCTGATAGTTTTTGTCTTTCAGTGTTTTGAATATATCATTCCACTCTCTCCTAGCCTGTAAGGTTTCTGCTGAGAAATCTACTGTTAGCCTGATGGGGGTTCATTGGTAGGTTATTTTCTTCTCTCTTGCTGCCATTAATATTTTTTCTTTATCATTGACTTTTGAAAGTTTAAATATTATATGCCTTGGAGACAGTCTTTTTGCATTTATGTAGTTAGGAATTCTATTGATTTCATGTACTTTCATGTCCACTTTCTTCCCCATGTTTGAGAAGTTCTCAGCTATTATTGCTTTGAATAAGCTCTCTGCTCCTTTCTCCCTGTCTTCTCCCTCTGAGAGACCTATAAGCCTTATATTGCTTTTCATAATTGAGCTGGATGTTTCGCAAGAAATTTCATTTTTTAAGCCATCTTAGTTTTCTCTCCTCCTCCTCTACCTGAAGCACTTCTAGGTTTCTACCTAAGGTTTGCTCTATTTTTTTATGCTTTCTACATTATTTTTTAAATCTCATTGTGTTCTTCATATCCAGAATTTCTGTTTGTATTTTCTATTAGAGCTTTAATCTCTTTGGTGAAGTATTCCTTCTGTTCACTAATTTTATTAATGAGCTCACAGAACTGTCTTGCTGTGTGTTTTTGTAAGTAACTGAGTTTCTTTGTGACAGCTGTTTTGAATTCTCTGTTATATTGTAATCTTCTGTGACTTCAGGTTTATTTTTGGAGAGTTGTCATGTTCCTTCTGTGATACCATGTTGCTGTAGTTCTTCATGGTGCTTGATGAATTGATCCTCTACCAGCACATTTGGGGTAGTCATGAACTTTTTGTTTGTTTGTTTCTGTTTTGAGGAACATTATCCCTAAGCTAACTACTGCCAATCCTCCTCTTTTGGCTGAGGAAGACTGGCCCTGAGCTAACATCCGTGCCCCTCTTCCTCTACTTTATATGAGAGATGCCTACCACAGTATGGCTTTTGCCAAGCAGTGCCATGTCCACACCCGGGATCTGAACCACTGAACCCTGGGCCGCTGAGAAGCAGTACATGCAAAATTAACTGCTGCACCACTGGACTGGCCCCACATCAACTTTTCTTAGTGGGTGTTACTTTGTTTCTGATCACCTGGGTCTTGTGTTCCTCCACTGTCTCTCCATGGGCTCAGACGCTACTGTCCTGTGCACCACCAGTGCTGATGTTCCCAGGTTGCTTCAGGGTGCTGGTCATACCACTTTCATAGGTGCTGGGTTCACAGGTCTTGCTGCCACTGGCAGGGGTCTGGGAACCCAGGAACTTGTATGCAGCTCCCACAGCTGGTGAAGCTGTTTTCAGGATTGCCACCACTGGGGGCTGGGTACCTGTTTCTGCTGCTGTTTCCAATGCTTCTAGTTGCAGACCCCACCTGCAACCACGGTGGGGCAGGAGGCTGTTTTTTCTTTTCCTGCCCCATCTCCTTATAGTTATGCTGGTTGGGCCACTCACCGTTCACATGGGCAGGGCTGCCACTGCTCGGTGGGTGCTCCCACAGGCCAGGCTGCCACCATTCTGTGGGTGTTTGCATACTGGCTGGGCTATCCTTGCCTCCATTCAGTCATGTTGGCTGCTGCATGAGGACCCATGTCCTGGATTGCTGTCACCAGGGAAGAGGAGGGGGCCACTCCCCTAGTTTCACTGCTTCCTGTGGGTCCAGTCCACCCACCTTCCAATATATAGCTGCATGGATCTCTCAGACACCCTGTTGTGCTGTATGTGGAATCCTCTGTTGCTCAATAGATGTCCATTTGGTTGTCACTTAGAGGGGAGAGACAAAGGGAACTCACTCCACCATGATGCTGACATCACTCCAATAAACCTGTAGTGATAATTATATTTTATGGCAGGTGTACTTAAAATAACTTACAAAATTTCTTTGGTAATTTGAAACTTTGAAGTTTTTCTGGGTGAAATTAAGTGATAAAAATTTCATTGAATATGTATATCCTTTCCAAAAAAGACAAAATCTTAGACATTAATTACTAAACCTAGGTTTATCTACTTTTGACATTTTAGGAAAGAGAAACTAAAAGATGTTTGGGTATATAAATAAACATGTGCTTTATTAAAAGATTTTACTGTGGCTGGCCCAGTAGCATAGTGGTTAAGTTCATGTGCTCTGCTTTTGTGGCCTGACATTCATGGGTTTGGCTTCCAGGCACAGACCTAGCAGCACACATCAAGCCAGAAGGAAGATAGGCACAGATGTTAGCTCAGGGTCAGTCTTCCTCAAGCCAAAAAAAAAAAAGAGGAAGAATGGCAACAGGGGTTAGCTCAGGGCCAATCTCCTGCACCAAAAGTTAAAATAAAATAAAAATAAATAAAAGATTATACTATGAAATAGCATTTTTTATAGAGATTATAAAAAATACTTAGAAATTTCCCAAGATACAGAATGCTAATGTAAAAGACAGTTCATAATTGCTTACTTCTTAGTTTTCACTAAAAGTTAATGATTCCATCAATTTATGCTTCATTTCCGGGGAATTGTTATTTTATGTTTGTAATGTGTTGCCATGTCTTTCTGTGGTGCCTGCTGAGTTGTTCCTCTGCCAGTGCATTTGTCATAGCAAACACTTTCCTTATTTAGGTAAGGCTTTATTTTGATTATAACTATTCAACCAATTGGAGATTGCAGGCCTTTTTTTTGTTTATCAGCAGGTGGCACAATAGCACCAGTTTTTGTTTCTCTTACCTGAGCTATCTTTGGCTATACTTGAGAATACACACTTTCCACTCTCCAAGGCCTCTGCTAAGGGTATCACTAGGTCTGTCTTTATCACAGACTGAGTCTCTTAGGGTTACTGATGCCTTGCTGTTGCTGGTGTTACTGCAGTCACTGTCTTCACCACTGGAGGTCCAGTGATAAACGACATCACCACCACATCTAAGATAATCTGGGTAGGAAGGACAACTGTCATGGCAGGGTGAGAATGTAGCCAGGTTAATGGGGCTCCATCTCCACCATTGCCCATCTCCATCTGGCTTCTGGCACCACTGCAGTTTTGAGGCCAGAGTTGTGTGCATGCCTCCATTGCTGCTACCAGGCTCTGAGCTGTAGTTAGTGGGACAAGAATTGCAGGGCTCCACTTTTGCTGTTGCTGTGCTCCCTGTGGCCATAGACACTGCTGCAACCAGGAGCCAGAGTTGCTTCTGTGCCTCTACTGCTGCCCACTGTGTTCTCTGGGACTGGCTGACTCATCAACTGCAGCTGAGATGCAGGATCCTGGGTATCAGCCCTGCTGTTCCCTGTTTAGTCTTCTCTACATGCTCAAATCTGTCTACTTTCATATGCACCAAGGTGTAGATCTCTCCATCATCTTGGTGTGTTGGGAACTGTAGTCTTTATTGGGCTCTGCATATTTTATTCATGGTAGATTGAATGGTAGAGACAAAGGGGTCCTCTCATGTCACCACAATGATGACGTCTCCCTAGAGCATGTCTTTGATAAGCAACTTTTGCCTATTTTATGCCAGGGATACTGTGGATGCTAAGCTGATAAGAGATCAGGATGCTAATGAGAATAATAAACCTCTGTGATCCCTACAAAACGAACTAATATGTTAAAGTCTCCATTATCAGGAAGAACAGTTAAAGTAGCGCTATACAAAGAAATGATGGACACAAAAGTGAAAACATCTATGATCTAAGAAATTCTTCTACAATAAAATTGAATAAATAGCCTGAGTAGTGAAATGTGGTTTATTCCATAAAACTAGTACAACTCATCACTACAAGAAGCAAATGGGAATCTCCAGATTGTTTCTGACCCAAGGTTGAGAATAACTTTGGGAAGTTAGGAAAATAACAAAAGGAAAAATTGTTGATTACCAGAAAAAGCAGAAAAACAAAGGGAGTTATTCAAATCCAATAAAGCAGTTAAAATTTTAAAGATTGAAATTCTAGCATATAAGTAGAAGGATTAAGTTCTTCCTCTATGATCTGATTAAAGAATACAATTTCTAGCTGTGAGCAATTGCGTCCTACAATCACAGGCCTTTGTTGAAAAATGGCCATTTTATGGCTTCTCTTTGAATAACACATTTAAAGCTCCCTTTATGTCTTTATTCCTCAGACTGTAGATGAAAGGGCTCAGATGGGTGTGATAACAGTGTGCATCACTGAGGCCATTGCACTTGAGTGTGAGCTGTGGGTGGCAACAGAGCTAAGGTACACTCCTAGGCTCACACAACAAAATGAGACAATTGAGAGCTGAGATGCATGGGTGGAAAATGCTTTATACTTCCCCTGATGTGATGATATTCCACATATAGAGAAAACTGTCCCAAAAGATGTGTAAAGGAGACCAGCCAGGGAACTATCACCCAGAAGGACAGCTGAAAAATACATCACCAGGTTGTACCACCTGATTAGCTTCACAAAAAAAGTGGAGATTTTCAAGTCTCTGTAGAAGGAGATCTGCAACATCATTAAGCTGTGTAACATGGAAAAGAGAACACTGGTAATCCAAATTACCAGAACCGGAGTTGCGGGTTCATGATGACTACATAGTGCAGGGAGTGATAGTCACAAACTGGTCATAGGCTGTCACAGTGAGTAGAAAGTTGTCCCACACTATAAAAAGCATGAAAATAAATCCGCATGATGCAATTTTCATAAGTTATGACTTTTCTCTGTGTCTGTATATTCATCGCCATCTTCGGGACAATGAAGAAGGTGAAACACACATCTACAATAGAAAAGTTGGGGGAACTGGCTCCGTGGCTGAGTGGTTAAGTTTGCCTGCTCTGGTATGGCGGCCCAGGGTTTCGCTGGTTTGGATCCTGGACCAAGACATGGCACTGCTCATCAGGCCACGTTGAAGCAATGTCCCATGTACCACAACTAGAAGGACCCACAACTAAAATATACAACTATATAATGGGGGGATTTGGGGAGAAAAAGCAGAAATAAAAAAAAAAGTTGGAGAGGAAGAAGTACATGTAGAGTGTGGAGGTTGGAGCCAGAGCTAACGGCCAGGATGATTAGCAGGTTCACAAGTATGGTGACAATGTACATGAACAAGAACAGCCCAAAGAGGAAAGTTCACAATTCCTTTTCCTCTGAAAATCCCACAAGAAGAAATTCTAAAATTTGTGTATTATTCCCTGGTTCTATGTACTTGGCAGATATGCTATCGTTTACATTCCACATTCCGGAAATTAATTTTTATATCTGTGTATGGTACATGATAAAAACACTGAAAAACTAGGAATAGAAGGAAACTATATCAATATACTAAAAGCCATTTATGAAAAATTCACAGAGAATATTATATTGTTGACCCTTTATATTCATGAGAAATTTGTTCCAAGACACCTGTGAACACCAAAATGCATGGATACTGAAGTCTCATATATGAAACAGCGTAGTATTTGCATATAAGCTGTGTAATCCTCTTGTATACTTTAAATAATTTCTAGATTACTTAGAATATCTAATAAAATTTAAATACCGTGTAAATAGTTGCTATACTGCTTTGCTTAGGGGATAACAAACCAGAAAAAAAAAAAAAAAAAAAACTCTGTACGTGTTCAGTACAGACGCAACTGTTTTAGACCTTTAAAGTCTTGGCTTGTTGAATCCATGAATTCAGAACACATGGATATGGAGAGCCAACTGTATTCAATGGTGAAACACTGAATGGTTTTTCCATTAGATCAGCAACAAGACAAGGATGACCACTTTTGAAACTTCTACTCAATATAACACTAGAAGTTCTAGCCAGAGCAATTTTAAAAAAATAAACAAAAGCATCAAATTGGAAAGAAAGAAATACATTTATGTCTCTAAGTAGATGATATGTTCTTATATGTAGAAAATCCTACACATTCCACACAAAACTAAGAGAACTAATAAATGAATTAAGCAAAGTAACAGGACAGAAAAGTAACATACAAAAATCAGTTGCATTTCTATATGCAAACAATGAAAAATGTGAAAAGAAAATTACAAAGACAGTTCTATTTACAATGGCATCCAAAAGAATAAAATACTTAACTTCAGCAAGAGGGTGAAAGACTTGTACGTTGAAAAATATAAAACATTGATGAAAGAAAAGTGACCTGATCATCTCCAGAAAATTGCTATTCTACTCTTCAACAAGGTGGTGAACTGTGTTCCTATGACATAGAACTATGAGTACTACTGCCTTGGGCCAAAACAGTTAAGAGTTTAATGCTTGTCATTTAAATTAAGAACATCATTTAGTCTTCTTTGTATAACATTTTGTTAATTAAAAAATATTTAGGTATTGAGTTTCAGTTTCACAGGATGAAAAGAGTTATGGGGATGGGTAGTGGTGTTATCTGCATAATAATTCAAATTTATTTAATACCACTGAACTATACACTTAAAAATGGTTAAGATAGTAAATTTTATGTTATGTGTATTTTAGCACAATAAAGACAATCTTTAATTTAAAATACATGCACTTAGATCTTTTTATGCATTTTGCCCTGAAATTAGTACCTTATACGTATTCTCATTTAATTTTTATAAAAGTTCATTCTCTGAGGACAGTGCTATTATGAACCTCATTCTAAATTTGTGGAAATGGGGCTCAGAGGGTTAAATTATCTGCTCAAAGTTACGAACTGAGTAAGGGATGGGCTTTGATTGGAACTCCATCAAGATGTTTCCAGTCCTAATGCTCTTGCCTAGCTATTCTCACTAGGAGACAATTTGCCTCCAGGGGTACCTGGAAGTATTTGGAGAATATTTTGGTTGTTGCATCTAAGCAGCTGCAACTGGCACTTAAGTCAGCTGAGGTCAGGAATGTTACACAACATCCCACCATGCACAGGACAGCCTCTGTCACAAAGAATTATCCACCATAAATGTCAATAGTGAGAAAGTTGAGAAACACTATTCTAGATAAGTACTTCTTCAATTTCACTGTGGATATGAATCATTTGGGCATCTTCTCCAAATGCAGATTCTGATTCAGCAGGCCTAATATGGGCCTGGAGAATCTGCATTTGTATCTAGCTCCCGTTTGATGTTGATGCAGCAGGACTTGGTCTGTGGATGACTCTTTGAGTAGCAAGGCTGTGGTCTAGCGTTAGAGTCAGGTATAGGTATTTTGAGCCCTTCTCCACCAAGAGTTTTCCTGCTCCCCTCAGGTCTGACCTTGGGTGGTCAAATGTTGGACTCAGTTTTTCAACTTCTGCATACACAGGTTTATACATCCCTCTTGAGTATTTCCCCTCATGAGAGAAAATGCAACTTTTAGCCTTTCAGTTCCTTATCTATAAACTCAGGAAATTCTGCCTAACCTTATAAATTTGATGTGAGAAGTTAGAAATAATCTAGACCTCATAGGAGATTACCCAGCACAAAGCTAATGCTCAATCCACAACAGCTATTGTGACTGTGTCCCAGTCCCATATTTACTAAGCTCATTATGATACCAGAAATGTCTCTAGGTGCAGGCGGTGAGTCCAGTATTTCCCTGCTCCTGGGACACAGAGAGTCTAGATCTTGAGGGGGAACATCCTCCAAGGGCCCTCAGCAGGGAGCAGAGTGCTGGAGAGGTCATGATTCTGTGCCTATGGACATACCCTCTGAACCCCTCACACTGGATCCAAATAGTCACAGTAAGAGCTATTAGACAAAAGATATGTTCCTATGTTCCACTCGAGAATATCTGTAAAACTGTTATTTTTTTGGTAAATCAATTTATTCTTCCAACTCTTGTTGTCCTCCTTGTTGCAAATCTGTAACACACATTATACAAATGTTTAATTTCAACAGAAGTATGAAATGCTTCTATGGCTTTCTCCACACTATAGATTGTTCAATTTTTCACAATTATTTATTCACTCCCCCATTCTTTTAGGAGAACTTTACATCCCCACTCTTGGCTCTAGGTCTTCATGGTGTCTCAAGGGGTAGGGGTGTATGTTCCAGCCATGGCTGTCATTGAGCTTGGACACATAACATGCGTTGGTTCACAGAATGTGAGTGGATATGACATGATAAGTGTCTATGAAAAAGCTAAACGCATCATTGTGAGATTCCACCACTTCTCTTCTTCTTTCTCTCTGTCATAAGAACAGCCACATCTGCCATAGCAGCTGTTCGCACAGCCCAGGTCTCCAAATGAAGACACAGTTGGAGAGAAGCACAGCTGGGTCACAGCCACAGACACCCTGAAGCTCACATGTAATGTAAGCAAGGAAAATGCATTCTTACTGTGATAATGTGATATTGAGAGTTGTTTCTTAACACAAATAACTTATTACCACTGTGATATTGAGAATTGTTTGTTAGTACAGAAATGCAAATACACAGTATTTACATGATGCTTTAATTGTACTAGGATTTAACTAGAATGATGTCAGTGTCACAGTGGCATAAGACATACTTCCTTTTTGTTCCTTCTTTTAAGAATTAAAAATTGGCATCCATCCATGAACAAAGGTACCTCTGTGGGAGTTGTGGGATCTAGCACCATATGCCAAGTATCCAGGGGTAGTCTTGCCGACTTGTGCATCAGGTAATAGACAGACTTTGATATGGACTGTAGAACCAGCAGAAGCCAGCCAACCATCCCTATTCTCTTTAGGCCATGGCAGGAAAAATCTGGAGAATACTGGCTTAGGCAGACACCTTCGGATGTTATGAGCCTTTGCAGAAGTCTAGACTTCCCAAAGAGAGATTCCAGGACTCTATTGGGAAAAAATACAAGTTTGGATGCACTGTACAGGGTAAGATAAACTTTTCCAGGAATGGTCCTCTCTCAAGGTGACACAGCACAGGGCTAAACTACCTGGTAGTACTTCTCCCACAGGGGAAAGAGACAATAGTGAGTAAGTGTTCAGTTACCCAAGATGTGCAGGAATGCTGATAGAGAAGCCCATTTCTCTCCCGCACTACCCAGAGTACTGCCACATGACCTTCATATATGAGGGAAGCAGGAGAGCAGGAAAGAGGAGGACAAAAATATCAAAGGACATTAATGAGATGCAGTTCCTGCTAACTGTTTTCAGAACTCCAGCAAGAAGCCCACCCACAAGCCATTCAGAAAACCTCACCCAAGGAACCTTGCACCTGGCCCTTGCGCACCCTCAGCACCTCAAGTGCTATACTCGCTCTTCCCCCAACTCTGATGCCAGCTCCTGTTTGTGCTCCAGAATGTGGTGGTGTGAGCCAGCTCTAGTAAACAGAGAATGCCTCAAAAAGTCAGGCCAGCATGTCTGGGCAAAGGAGAAACCACAATTTGAGATGTAGCACCACCTTCTGGAAAACAAAACAGAGTTTTCCAGCAGATACGCTGGTGAAGTGGAAGAAGCAGAGAAGATACACAAGCTTAAGAATTTGGCCATTAGAGGGAGCAAGAAGTGTGGAGCAAGTGTATCTATACAAAGTTGGAGAAAATCCCAAATATAAGCAGGAGTACTGAAAAATATCTCCCAGCTGAAGAGAACTAGTAAAGATTTGAGGAGGTAAGTAGCTTCTGCTACTTCAAATGTGAAAACAGCAAGCAAAACTCCAAGAAACAAGTAGAATCAAGGAAAAATGTCATCAGCAAAAGACAACATCTTCCAGTAACTGATTCAAAGACTCAGAATTTTGTGATCTAGCTGATAAAGATTCAAAATACCTGTTTTGATGAAAGTCTATGAGCTAAGAAAACACAAAAAGACAAATCAGTGAAATCAGGAAAACAATTTGTGAACAATATGAGAAATTTAACAAAGAAATAGACATAGTAAAAGCAACCAAATGGAAATTTTGCAGCCGAAGAATTCGGTGAATAAAATGAAATAAAGTGTGTCACAGCAGAATAGATCAAACTCAGTACAGAAGCAGTGAGTTAGAGGATAGGGACTTTGAAATAACCTAGTCAGAGAATAATAAAGAAAACAGATATATAGATGGATAGAGATAGAGCTAGAGATGGAGATAGAGCACTCCCTCCAAGGGCACCAGAATACACATTCTTCTCAAGGGAATGGAGGAAGATTATCCAGGAGAAATCATATGAAAGGACACAAACAATGTCCTGGAGAATTTTAGAAGATGAAATCATACCAAGTATCTTTTCTGATAACTATGATATAAAACTAGAAATCAGTAACTGGTGGAAAGCTGGAAAATTCACAAATATGTGGAGATCAAATAACCTGCTCCAGAACAACCAATGGCTCAAAGAAGAAATCAAAAGGGAGATCAAAAAATAAATTGAAATGAACAACATGGAAGTACACCATACCAAAACCTATGTGATACTGCAAAAGCTATTCTAAGAGGGATGTTTATAATGATAAATACCTACATCAGGAAGGAGCTCAAAAGAACACCTACATTTTACATCTCAAGGAACTAGAAAAAGGAAAACAAACTAAGTGCAAAGTTAGCAGAAGGAAAGAAATAACAAAGAACAGAGCAGAAATAAATGAATTAGACAACAGAAAAAGAAAAGAAAAAGCTGTTTTTTAAAAAGATAAAATTGACCAACCTCTAGATACACTAAGAAAAGAGAGAGAAAAATCAAATAAATTCCATAGGAAATGAAAGAGTAGACATCATAACTATACCACAGAAATACGTAGGACCATAAGAGACTACTATGAACAATTATATGCTAGAAATTTGACAATGTACAAGAAATAACTTTCTAGAAATATACAACCTACCTTGACTAACTCATGAAAAAGTAGAAAATCTGAAGAGACCAATAATAAGTAGGAAAATGTAATCAGTAATCAAAAACCTCCCATTACAGAAAAGCCCAGGACCAGATCGTTTCACTAGTGAAATATAGAAAATATGTAAAGAAGAATTAATGCCAATCCTTCTCAAAGTTTTCCAAAATATTGAAGAGGAGGGACAATCCCAAGTCATTATATGAGGCCAGCATTTAGCCTGATACCATAGCAAGATAAGGACACAAGAAGAACAAAGAACTGTAGGCCAATATCCCTGATGAACACAGATGGAAACATTTTCAACAAAATATTAGCAAACCAAATTCAACAGAATATTAGAAGGATCATTTACCATGATCATGTGAGATTTATCCCTGGGATTCAAGAATTGTTTAACATACATAAATCAGTAAAAGTCACACACCATGGTAATAGAATGAAAGATAATAATCACATAATCACCTCAACAGATGCAGAAAAGCACTTGGCAATATACAACATCCTTTTATAATGAAAATCCTCAACAAAAAGAGTATAGAAGGAACAGACCTTAAAGTAATAAAGGCCACATACAAAAAACGCACAGCTAGCGTAGTCAGTGGTGAAGGGTTGAAAGCTTTTCCTGTAAGATCAGGAACAAGACAAGTGTGCCCACTCTCACCACTCCTATTCAACATAATACTGGAAGTCTGAGCCAGAGCAATTAGGCAAGACAAAGAAATAAAAGGTATCCAAACAGGAAATGAAGAAATAAAATTGTCATTATTGGCAGATGATATGATCTTCTATAGAGAAAACCCTGAAGACTCACCAGTGCCCAGTCCATCCAAAATGGCAGCCAAGAGCACTCCAATGTGCCACCAGCTGTGGATGTGGAGGTTGCGGCAGGCCATGGAGCACCACAACACCTGGTTTTGGTCTGTGCCTGGAAGGGAAGGCTTACTACCCGGTGACAGCCCATACTCGTGCTTCACAAGTATGTCCAGGCCCTACAGGGTACTGGGCAGTGCCACCCTGTACGTCAAGCATGACTGTGGCCAGCTCAGTAATGAGGACCTGCACGGACCTGACAATCACCCCTCCAGGATGTATGCAGGTGATCCGGCTCACCCTGTGCCTCCCACCCGCCTCTCGGCCTGGCTGTCTCAGGCCGTGCCAGGGAGCCAACCACACCATGTTCGACTTGACACCTTCTACCATGTGCACTACTGAGAACAGCTGCAGCAGGAACTGCACCAGAGGGCCTGGCAGGAGGCTCTCTGTGCACAGCAGGAGGTCCTGGCCAAGAAGGGGTTCCACTGGGATGAGACCTGGGACATGGCTTTTGTCTTCCTTCTCCTCGCCATCTTCATTGTCATGGTCTTTCGATTTGTATCAGAGAGAGGAAGACAGAGAAGCAGCCCCCAGCCAGCCCCAAGAAAATAGCCTTTCCAGTCTTTGCCTTCCATAGCCTACCTCTGCTGGAGTCTGAAGGAACTGCTCTCCATTTCATTAAAACTCCTCAGAAAAGTATTCTAAATGCACTATCTTCCCTCCCTTTCTTCTCTCTCTTTTAAATCCTTGATGATAAGACTTTCATCCTCATCATTGTAGCTGCCCCTGACCCAGGAAGGGTTAATAATCACTGGAAAAGGCTTGCCAACAAACTGTGACTCAGAGGTGGGAAGGCCAGTTATCCAATGACGGGTAAGACCTCTAGGGGGAGGCAACCTAAGCCAGGCATGGTCGCCCAGGGCTACAGATGGATACACGATATCAGGAGCAGAAAGGGCCGTTGCCTAGGAGGACTTGCATGGTCTGAGATAAAAATATAAGAGCACAGCAAAAACATGGTAATATCAAAACAGATGCCAAGGGAGGGTTCCTTGAGAAATCACTAAGAATTCTTGCATCCACTAATTACATTGTCCAGAACACCTGTGTATGTTTAACAGCTGTAAGCTATGTATATATTGAAACACTGGTTACAATAAACTCAGAGTGGCCATCAGCCCTCTCTGCATCTATCCTGGTGTGTACATTGGATCGCACACCGACATATGGTGACCCCTACGTGATCCAAGATCGGTGGCATTATTGGTGAGTAACGATATCGAGGAATTTCAACCACCTTTCAGTGGTCCGCCATGAGAATGATGGGCCAATAATTGATGAACCAGCAGAAATTATACTTTAAGACACTTCAGCAGCTGCTGAGGGCGATTTCAGTTTCGCTTTCTCCCGCCGAGTTACAGAGGCTATTGCTGGCAACATCTACACATTGCCCCTGCTTCCCAGAGGACGGCACTTTGGACATTAAGTTGTGGGAGAAGGCTGGTAAGGTACTAAAGTCTCGCCTTGAGCATGGCCTTTTAAGGGATGTACATATCTTAACGACTTGGAGAACAGTACGTACTGTGCTGTTCCCTTTATTGGATCTATCGGATGAGGAAAAATCAGCCTTTTCACCCGAACGCCCTTCAGGCAAAGCTGAGGAGGCATCACCACTGTCTCCTCCGCCTTGCTTGTCGCCAAGAGACTCTTTTAAAAAGGCCGTTAGTAAGTCTCAGACAAATTTTGAACAAACGCCCTTATATGATAACGATTTACCATTCCCCCCTCCTTTAGAGAGGCGTTTTGCCTTCAAGAACCCTCCTGTCTTGCCTGCTGCTCCTTCTTGTACTCCACCAGCCCCGTATGTTGATTCCAGGCAGTATAGTGTGGTTGATAATTGCCTTCAGGTAGGATTAAATCGTGGAGATCCTGTTGTTCTTTCCTGTACCTTCCCCATAGTGGTCAATCATAGGCAAAGAGAACATGAATCCCTTCCTTTTGAGGTGTTTAAGGAGCTGAAAAAGAGCATTAGAGAGAATGGAGTGAAGTCCCCTTTCACTGTCAGGATGATAGAGGCACTGGGAGCAAGTTATTGTATGCTACCATGTGATTGGCTTTTGCTCGCAAGGACTCTTTTGTCGCATGATGAATGTACTCTTTTCAGGTCTGAGTATAACGAGATATCTGTATCCCGATCTATGGATAATCTATCTTTAAACACCCCTCTCCCAATCAGTGCCGACATGTTACAGGGGGTCGGCCAATATGATACACCTCAAGCACAGGCTGAGGCAGATGGAATGTTGCATAGACAATGTTCAGAGGTGGCATTAGCAGCCTGGAAGGCAATTCCCCCTTCACGGGCATACAGAGCCACCAATTCCTTTGTGAATGTCCTACAAGGGCCAAACGAGCCATACATAGAATTTATTGACATAGAATTTATTAACAGGGAATTGAGAGACAAATAGCTCATCCTGAGGTGGCTCAATTTATCCTGTTGAAAATAGCCTTTGAAAATGTTAATGCTGATTGCCAATCTGCTATGTCTCACCTTAAAGGGCGAGCTCATACTTTAGGGGATATGCTGCGAGCCTGTCAGGAAGTAGCAACTCATAGACATGTGGCCAAAGTAATGGCGGCAGTGTTTTTGCAGCTGCCAGAAGGTGCTTTTGATAATGCCTGTTTTAAGTGCGGAAAACCTGGAGATCGTGCAAAACAATGCAATTACAGTCCAAAAGATATCCCTGGTAAAGGGGGGCCAGCTGATATTAAAAAGCCGCCTTCTAAACCATGTCCTAGGTGCCAAAGGGGATTCCATTGGGCGAATCAATGTCGCTCTAAAACTGATGTAGATGGTAATCTAATCAACCGTGACTTGGCGTTGGGAAACTCAAAATGGGGCACACTTCCCAGTGCCCCGAAAAATCAAGTTTGGGGAGCTCTCAATCAGCAGGCCAATTCTATGTGAATGATTTACTGGCGGCCTCATCAGGAAGTGCTGGAGTGGATCTCATGGCCTCAGAGACAGTCGTCATAGATTGGACTGACGAAACCTTTCTTGTTCCTACCAATGTATGGGGACCTTTACAATCAGGATATTTTGGGTTATGAATGGGACGCTCTAGTTCAGCTTTGAAGGGCTTAAACATCATTCCTGGGGTAATTGATGCTGACTATCAAGGTGAGATAAAGATCATGGTCCGTTGGTCTAGTTATTATGTGATAGAGGCATTCGCAAGAATAGCTCAATTAATATTAATACCTTACTTGACCCCCATTCACGCCTCTGCTGCCAAGTGGGGAGCCAGTGGCTTTGGCCACACTGGCGATAATGCTTTTTGGATACAGTTATTAACATTAAATCGGCCCATTCTTACAGTATATATGCAAGAGATTCCCTTTGAAGGGCTCCTGGATACTGTGGTCAATAAAACCATTATAGTCTCATCCACTTGGCCTCCCCGTTGGCCTAAAAGACAAACCTCTGCATCTGTACAAGATGTAGGGGGACTTATGATGCCTGAGGTAAGTGATCATGTACTCAACGTCAGAGGACCTGAAAACAGAATTGCCTTAATCACACCCTACATTCTTCCAATTCCTTACTCCCTATGGGGGCGAGATTTGCTTTCTCAATGGAAACTATCTCTAAGCCTTTTTCCTAGGGGCCAGTGATGTTATTAACATTCCTCCCATACCTATTCAATGGAAGACTCCCACGCCTGTATGGATAGATCAGTGGCCCCTTCCAAAAGAAAAATTACAGGTTTTAAAGATGCTAGTACAGGAACAACTAAAATTAGGCCATATTGTACCCTCAAGCACCCCAGTATTTGTGATAAAAAAGAAATCTGAAAAATGGAGATTACTCCAGGACTTAAGGGTAATTAATGCTGTCATGCAACCTATGGGGGCTTTACAGAAGGGATTGCCAAACCCTTCTTTAATACCTGAGAATTGGCAAATTGTTGTTATTGACATTAAAGACTGTTTCTTTTCTCTACTTTTGTGCACCGCTGATAGGGAAAAGTTCACATGCACTGTCCCAGTTTATAACAATCAAGAGGTCCCCCAGAGATATCAGTGGAAGGTCTTGCCTTAGGGCATGAAAAACAGTCCCACCATATGCCAACAATTAGTATGAGATATGTTATTAACTTTTTGAAGCAAATACCCTACTATACAACTTTACCATTATATGGATGGTATTTTATTAGCAGCGCCAAGTAAAAATTCATCATTAACAGCATACCAACAATTAATTGAATTGCTAAAAGGCAAAGGCCTGCTTGTGGTGCAAGATAAGGTACAGTTCACCTCCCCCTGGAAATTTCTAGGATTAATGATTGATAGACACCTGGTAAAGCCATACATTCCGTCTATTTCCATGCCCAATACTTTAACATTAGTTACATTGCAACAGCTTTTAGGAAATATCAATTGGATACGTCCTTTTCTTGGCATCCCAACACATTCTCTGAGTCACTTGTTTTCCTTGCTACATGGTGACTCTTCCCCCTCTTCTATGTGCACTCCTACCCCTGAGGCAAAACAAGAACTAAGCCTAGTAAACAAGGCTCTAACCACCCAATTTTTAAATCGCTTTGATCTGGAAATTCCCTTATGCCCTTATGAGATAAAAACACCTAAAAGTCCTACTGGTATCATCTTTCAAAAAGCGGGCAAGGTTATAAAATGCTTGGAATGGATATACTTGCCCCACACACCAGCTAAGGCACTCTATACACATTTTGATGGAGTAGCGGAGGTTACTCAAAGGGGAGGTTTACGGTGCTTACAATTGCGAGGTGCTGACCCTCAGACCATTTTTTTTACCTTGCACACTTTCCCAATTTGATCATGTTATGATGATCAGTTCACAAATACAAATGGCTTTGCAATCTTATATTGGTGAGATTTCTTTTAAATCCCTGTCTCATCCACTCTTTCGTTTTTGTGCACAAACTCCTCTTCAGTGATAGCTCCGGAAAAACCAGAAAAGCCGGTATGGGTTGGTTTGCTAATAATGACTGGCAGACCAAAGTCTCTCAGGGACATTCAACTATTCAAATTGCAGAATTGGTAGCTCTGTATCTAGCCCTGTGCAACTTTACTTCTCTTCCTTTGAATATTCTTACAGATCCCTCTTATGTAGCTAATGCAGTCCCGCTTTTGACCTCCGTTTTAAACTTTCATCCATAAAACTGGCATCCTCTATAATTCTATGGGACAAGCTATTATTGAGGGATGTCATAGAATGCTAAAGGCTGCTTTACAAAAAACGAAAGGGGGAAATGAGTATTATAAGAATGATCTGCAAGGTATTCTCAATCACACCTTATTTACATTACATTTTTTGAATCTAGCGGAGGATGGCACATCAGCTACAGAAAAATATATGGGTCACACTCAGAACCATGTGGCCCAACAAAGGCCAGCATTACACACATCTGTTTTGACACAAAATCTTGGGAAAGTGTGGATTAAATGTCCTTATACGGATATCTGGGAGGGCCCTTTTATGGTTAATTGTGGGAAGAGAGGAGTTCCTTGTGTTTTGACAAATAAAAACATTGAGTGGATTCCATCAAAACGTGCGCGGCCTGCTCTGGAATTACCGGAAAATGAACAAACGGATAAGTAAATCAGTTTTTTTTTCTTTTTTCCTCTTTTCTTCTCTAATGCATGTTGAGGTGATTTCAGAGCATGAAAATCTCACATATTGGGCCTTTATTCCTAATGTTCCTCTCTTTACTCTAGTTACTTAGTGGCATACCGATCCCCCTTTGTCCTCTAATGATTCTTGTTGGACAGGAGGAACCTGGGTACTCCCACAACAACATACAAGCCTGCACCAAAAGGGAGAAGAGCCTCTGGTGATGCATGCTAACGATTTACCTTTTTGTATGGTTTATCAAAACAAAAGCACAACATGTGTAACCTTTCAGGAACAAATGTATTTGTATTACCAACCTAAGAAAGGACAACAGGCAGCCAATCTCACATACATTACTGCTATATCAACATCTTATGAAGACAAAAGTAATATCACACAAGTTCCTTCTATCCCAATTTGCCTTCCAAACACTCATTGGCATTACAAACGTTACTAAATACAGTGGTCCCCTTGCCATACAGCATATCCAAGGCAGGGCAACATCTTTGGGGCCAATGTGCTGGATTAGGGAGCTCATGGACATCTTTTGAGTGACAATCATACTTGGGCCTTCAACAGATCAAGTCAGAAACCTATAACATGGAGCGAACGTGGCTTATCTGGACCCCTTTTACAACAATCTTACAATGAGACAGTGTACAGCCACCTCACAAAGGAATATGGAGGATCAGGTTGCCTTTTATATCATGACAATTTGTCCCATGGCAAGTATGAGAATGAAACTGGCAATTATTTACTAACATTGGTCGAAAATGTTTCTGATACCTTTATGATTTGTACCAACCATCCTTATGTGTTATTATGGGGAAACAGTGTCCCTGTTATCCAAGAATCTTCTAGTATGTATGTAGTTAATATTTCTCCCCCATAGTGGTATTCTGATTGCTTAACGCATTATAATGTAACCTCATTGAATGTGACCTATGTAATGGTGTTAAAAAGAAGAGCATATATTTGGTTACCTGTTTCTCTAAATCAGACATGGTCCGAAGAGCATGCTCTACATATCCTCCTTGAGTCCATAAGAAAATTTCGCCCTAAGTGGTTTTTGGCTATGCTAATCGCATTCATTGTGTACACAGTGATTATCATTGCATCGGCCGCTACAGCTACTGCTGCCTTGGTTAGCAGTGTTCAAACAGCCCACAAGGTGGAGTCTGTCTTGGTAAATGTCACTCAAGAATTACAGACACAGGCGGCTAGTGGTAAAGGTCTAATGTCACAATTGCAGGCATTAGAGGCAGTAGTAGAGTGGCTGGGAGAGCAGCAAAATGCATTAAATATGCGTATGAAAATAACATGTGACTGGCAGTTTACCATGCAATGTGTTACCCCTCTACCATATAATAGCTTGCTGACATCTTGGCAAGAAATAAAAAAAAAACATTTACAGAGTGTGTTTAATACCTCTCTGGCCAATGACATCACTGGGCTACAAGCTGGGTTACAGAGACAGTTAGAAGAAGTACATAAGGTGTTCTCTCAACGAATATTTCAGGACATTGAAAATGAGTTACACTGTCTAGAGCCCTCCAATTTGTTCTCTGGCATCAATTTATGCATATTTGTTAATGCTGGTATGATTTTGATATTATTCATGTTAATAGTTTATGTTTTACCTCTGCTGTGCTCCCTGAAAAAACAACAAAGGCAACAAGAGCAAGCATTGGTTATGATGGGCCTTCTGGCCTCAGCACAACATGACACTTTCCTTGCTTTAAAAAACAAAAAGGGGGGAAATATAGCCACCCCTGACCCAGGAAGGGTTAATAATCACTGGGAAAGGCTTGCCAACAAACTGTGACTCAGAGGTGAGAAGGCCGGTTATCCAATGACGGGTAAGACCTCTAGGGGGAGGCAACCTAAGCCAGGTACAGTCGCCCTGGGGCACAGATGGAGACATGATATGGGGAGCAGGAGGGGCCGTTGCCTAGGAGGACTTGCATGCTCCAAGAAAAAATATAAGAGCACAGCAAAAACATGATAATATCAAAACAGAGGCTGAGTGAGGGCTTCTTGAGAAATCACTATGAATTCTTGGCATCCACTAATTACATTGTCCAGGACACCTGTGTATCTTTAACAGCTGTAAGCTATGTATATATTGAAACACTGGTTACAATAAACTCAGAGTGGCCATCAGCCCACTCTACATCTATCCTGGTGTGTATATTGGATCACGACTCTGACAATCATGTCAACTAAACAACTCTTGTCAAGGTCTTGTCGATGTTGTGAAGGACCTCCACATCACCAAATCCAGCAGTCAATCCTCTATTCTATCTTACTTGACTTTAGCTCCTTTGACACCATTGGTCCCTCCTACTTTAAAATTTCTTTCTCCTGGTTTTGCCCCTACCTTTTTGGAAGCTCCTTCTCTTTCTTTTGCTCGCTCCTCCTCGTAGTCTCACGTTCTTAGTGCTGCAATGTTCCATATTTCTGACCTCAACCCTCTCCTCTTTCCTATTTGTTCTCACTTAATTTCATGCTGCCTTGTAGATATAAAGTCATATTTTAAAATAATGACTCCAAACTGCATCATTTCATACAAGATCATTCCAGATTGATTGACTCAACTCCTTCCTAGACAGGTCCACTTGGATGCTTAATATGTGTATAAAATTTGACATGTACAAAACCATAATCCTGAGAAATTATTTCCCAAACCTGCTTCATTCACTGGCTTCCTATCTCTGTAAATAGCAAAACTCCACTATTCCATGTCTCAGACCAAAATACTTTGAGAGGCCCTTGACTCCTCTCTTCCTTTATCACCCCACATCAAATCCTTCAGCAAAAGCCATCAGCTGTACCTTCAAACTACATTCTGTATCTAACTGCCTACCACTACCTCAACAGCCACCTCTCTGGTCCAAGCCACCATCATTTTTCCTTGATTAGGTGACCTATTTGCATGGGATTCTGCTGGTATATATCTGTTGTCCCAAAATAATTATTAATAGCATCCTCTTTCCATTTCCACATTTTCAGCTTAAATTTCATTCAGTTTGAGCACTAAGTTATATGCTCACCATCCTTTCTGGGAGACTGCACTAGCCGTCCCGTTAATTTCAATGTTCTCCCTTGATGCCTCACCCCCACAGTTAATTCTCAACTTAACAACTGAATGATTTTTTTAAAAAAATATGTCTGTTTAATGACTCCTCCACTCAAAAACGCCTTAATAGCTTCCAATATCAGTAACCATAAAAATCACAGAATACCCAGTGCCCAAAAAGACTCTATGTGAGATGGTCCTGCTTCTACCCTCTGATTTATCTCCTCTTTCTCTCCTCCCAAATATTTTTACACATAATACTAATGGACCATAAATCCCTGTACAAACACAGAAGTGAAGCCTCAGATATGACTTTATTTTCCATAATGGCCATAAGAAGGAAGGGAGACTGGATCAGTTACACAATTCATGACACTGATAAAATAAACACAAATAAATTATTCAAATAGTACATAGACAAAGAAGACACTTAGCCATGTCATTCTCACACAGAAGTCATTGCATGTTGTGCTGAGAGATATATACAATACTTTTCTTTCTTTGGATTGAAAAATGGATTTCACAGTGCTTTTTCTTGAAGCATGCTTTAGTAGAGACTTATACCTTCATACCACACATCATCCAGGAGTGGCAGTACTGTGGGGTGGAGAAGTGGGAGGTTAATCCAGGAATAAAACATTGATAAGGTGGGTGGGGCAATGTTTAATATGATGTGAGCATAGTGAATCCCACAGTAAGTCTGCCTTTCTAGTGGAAAAGGTCTCATTCTGTTGATTACCCCTTAAAGCTGAAAACAGTCTCTCAAGGGGATGCTGTAAGTATCCTACTGTTCTCATTATTTGGAAATCTTTGAATATTGTTTGATTTGGGCTATAAAATTCACTCCCTTGTGAGTTGATAAACATAGTCCATTCCCTCTGGACTGGAATACTGGGGAGTATCCAATGGACTTTGACACTAAAAAGCTATAAATAGCCACAGATTCCTGACTACACAACCAGCCAATCCACTTCTCACCATACTTTTCTCACTGCATGCCTGAAACTTTCTCTAGATTGAACCTTCAAGAGTAAGAATAGAAGTTTTGCCAATGTCATTGCAATGTTTTTTGGGGGAGTTAGGTGCGGTCTAGATCCTTGTTCACAGCTTCAAGTCAAGGTTCTTGGGACTCACATAATCTTGAAAAATTTTCCTTGAAAAATTCTCACACCCTTGATAGACAATGAAATTCGTCTCAAATCTTGAGGAAATGTTCATGGAAGAGGACAATGGAGGACAGAGTGATGGAGAAAAGAGTACCATGACTAAGCGGCCCAGTGGAGAGAATACACAAAGCTGGCATCCAAAATACCCCCATGGGTACAAAACTAGCAAAAAAGAAGTTCATTTCTATTTTGGCTTTCTCATTCATGGGAACCAAATTGCTCAGAGATAGAGTAACAATAGGATAATTGATTTAATGAGTATTTTTCTAAGAATTCAACTTCTGAGGCCAAAGAAATGGCAAATATTCTCCTTACTCTGCTTACCTACAACTCAACTATCCCAAGAAAGAGGGAAAAAACTGTGCCCTTTCAGAGAACAGATGCCTGATGCCACGTCTCTGCCCTTCCTTGGAGCTGAATTGAGTATCTATCACCCAGAGAAGAAAGGACTCAGGGAACCAGAGGTTTCACAATGCCATGAGAGTTCCCCATTTGAGAAAGATTTTGAGACAGGCAGAACTCTTAGAGGAAAGACTTTGGTGGCACAAATGGGGATAATGTGATGAATTATTTACTTAAACATTCTACAAAATTGAATTCCAGTGTCTCCTTCAATTTCTCTTCCTCTCAGCTTCATTCCTCTCTCTTCTGGACCCCAATTCTGAGGACCTCTCACTTTCCTAATAAGAGTTGACTTTCTCTCAGCCCTCAACATCTCTCCAGAGTTTCTTACCCAGCCATCTTAGGCATTTTTCAGGAGCCATCACAAGTGCCTCTATTTTCCTCTATCAAAGATGCTCCTGTATTCTTTTATCTGTAAAATATTATTCATTCATTCAAGCAAGAAGCATTTCCTGGGATTCTGCATAGTTAGCACTCACAAATCCATTAATATATCTTGTGATGTTAATTTATTTAATGTGTGTCTCAGTATACATATTAGTAAAATGAGGATAATAGTGATATCTTCTTCATAAGGTTAGTATGAGGATGAAATTGAAGGATATAATGCATTGGTGGTTTTCAAATTGTCTCTATTACCTAGTGAGCACCTATACATGTTAATTATTATCATCACATTACAGCAAACAATATTTATTTGTTAAATTAAAAGAATAGTGATGATGATAAAATGAGCTAAGGCAGGGGTTGGCACCACCACCAAGTGGTTAAACTTCCAGCTGCTCTGCTGTGCTCTGGTGGCCCAGGTTCATGGGTTTAGATCCTGGGCACAGACCTATACTACTCGTCAAGCCATGCTGTAGCAGCAACCCACATACAAAATAGAGGAAGAGTGGCACAGAAGTTAGCTCAGGGATAATCTTCCTCAAGTTAAAAAAGAGGAAGATCGGTAACAGGTGTTAGCACAGAGCTAATCACCTAAAAAACAAAATGAGCTAAGGCATATAAAACATAGCACATATAAAACATTAAGACATGAAGTTCTGCAAAAAAATTTGGAATATTTAATAAATTTGTCACTCTCATTTATTGTGTTTTGCAAGTTTCCAATCCCTGTTCTGGGAGATTTAAATTTTTCTTAACATGTGAAATGATTGTTATCTATTTCCTATGAGATTAAATTGTATGTATGAACGCTACTGGTCTTTTTGCTCTTGCACCCACTTTTTAAATTTTTATCTTTGAATAACTTTAGATTTACAGAAAAGTTACAAAGATGGTACAGAGAGTTCCCATAGTTACTAAAATGTTTTGAAACTAGATAGAAGTGATGGTTGCAAAACATTGTGAATATACTTCATACCCCTCAATGCCACTTTAAAATGGTAACTAATTTTTACACACTTATTTTGTATTGACTGACTTATTGAAATCATATTCAGTCAAAAGATGTTTTCAGCTGTCAGTTCCTTATCTGCAGCCAATCCATCATCTTCGGTCAATGACACTTAGATGCTTTATTTCTTTTTCTCCTTTTATTGCATTGGTTGGATCTTCCAGGGTGTTGATAAATGACATTGCTGATGGAGGACGTTCTTTTCTTCTTTAATACATAAAGAGGGATCCTTCTAATACTCCTGCCACAGGGTCTCATGTGGGCATTTTTGGAGATAATTTTGATGTTTATTTAATTTCTTCTTTAATTATTGTGCTGTTATCCTACATTCTGATTCAACTTTGGACACATATTTTCCCAGAGATAAATTTGTTTCTTAGAGACTTTCAAACATTTAACATGGAATAATAAGTAATATTATCTTGCAAAGTTGAATACTTCCTTATATCTTTGCTTATTTTTTCTCATTCCTAATTTTAGGCATTTCTGTTATTTTTTAAATTCTGATCCTTTTCATTAAACTTCTATCTAATTTAATCTATTTGTTTGATTTTGTCAAAGAATTAGCTTGGGAATTTACTTCTTCATTGTGGAATATTTTTCTTTTTAATACATTAACCCTTTTTAGTTTAAATTTCTGCTATGACTAGTTTTGTTTTGAAGAACTTTTATTAACATCTTCAAAATTTTTTTTTAAATGTAACTGTATTTTGTATAATCGGTTTCTTTTGTTCTTATGGAAAAATTGAATTAACTCATTTTATAAATTTCAGGAGTACATCGTTATATATTTTGGTTTATATGTAGATTACAACACGTTCATCACCCAAAGGCTAATTACAATCCGTCAGCTCACATGTGAGCCTAATCACCCCTTTCGCCCTCCTCCTTCCCCCCTCCCCTCTAGTAATCACCAATCCAATCTCTGTTTCTATGTGTTTGTTCATCATTGTTTTTATCTTCTACTTATAAGTGAGAGCATATGGAATCTGACTTTCTTCTTCTTTTTTTCACTTGTTATAATACCCAAGGTCCATCCATCTTGTCACAAATAGCCGTATTTCATCATTTCTTATGGCTGAGTAGTATTCCACTGTGTATATATACCACATCTTCTTTATCCATTCATTCTTTGATGGGCACGTAGGTTGACTCCAAGTTTTGGCTATTGTGAATAATGCTGCTATGAATATAATGTTGCATGTATCATTATGCGTTTATGTTTTCACGTTCCTTGGATAAATACCCAGGAGTAAAATTGCTGGATCATATGGTAGATTTATTCTTAATTTTTTGAGAAATCTCCATACTGTTTTCCATAGTGGCTGCACCAATTTGCACTCCCACCCGTAGTGTATGAGTGTTCCCTTCCCTCCACATCCTCTCCAACACTGATTGTTTACTATCTTGTCAATTATAGCCATTCTGACAGGAGGGAGGTGATATCTCATTGTAGTTTTGATTTGCATTTCCTTGATAGTTTATGATGTTGAACATGTATTCAGGTGCCTGTTAGCAATGTGTATATCTTCTTCAGAGAAACGTCTGTTCAGATGTTTTGCCAATTTTTTAATCAGCTTGTTAGATTTTTTTGTTTTTGAGATGTATGAGTTCGTCATATGTTTTGGATATTAACTCCTTATCAGTTATATGGTTTGCAAATAGCTTTTGCCAGTTGTTAGGTTGTCTTTTCATTTTGTTGATGGTTTTCTTTGCTGTACGTAAGGTTTTTAGTTTGATGTAGTCTCATTTGTTTACTTTTTCCATTGTTTCCCTTGCCTGGTCAGTCATGGTACTTGAAAATATGCTGCAAAGACTAATGTTGAAGAGCATACTGTATGTGATTTCTTCTAGAAATTTCATGGTTTAAGGTCTTACATTCAAGTCTTTAATCTATTTTGAGTTAGTTTTTGGGTATGGTGTAAGACAGTAGTCTACAATCATTCTTTTGCATTGGCTATCTAGGTTTCCCATCACTATTTCTTGAAGATATTTTCCTTTCTCCATTGTATGTTCTTGTGTTCCTTGTCAAATATTAGCTGTCCAAAGATGTGTGGGTTTATTTGTGGGCTCTCAATTCTGTTCTATGGATCTGTGTGTCTGGGGTTCTTTTTGCCAGTACCATGCTGTTTTGGTTACTATGGCTTTGTAGTATATTTTGAATTCAGGGAGTGTGATAACTCCAACTTCGTTCTTTTTTTCTCAGGATTGCTGTGGCTACTCAGGGACTTTTGTTGTTCCATATAAATTTTAGGATTTTTTGTTCTGTTTCTGTGAAAAGTGCTGTTGGAGCTCTGGTAGGGATTGCATTGAATCTATAGATTGCTTTACAAAGTACAGCACATTTTAACTATGTTAATTCTTCCAATCCAAGAACACAGAATATCTATCCATTTCTTTCTGTCTTCACTTTCTTTCAACAATGTTTTATAGTTTTCACTGTACAGATCTTTCAGCTCTTTGGCTAAGTTTATTGCTATATATTTCATTCTCTTTCTGCTGGTTCATTGTTAGTGTATAGAAACACAACTGATGTTCTCTATGTTGATTTTGTGTCCTGTTACTTGACTGTATTTATTTATTATTTCTAAAAGTTTTTTGGAGGATCTGTTAGGGTGTTCTGTATATTAAATGATGACATCTGCAAGTAGTGACAGTTTAACCTCTTCCTTTCAATTTGGATCCCTTTTATTTCTTTTTCTCCCTGAATGCTCTGGCTAAGACTTCCATGTTAGCTGGGGGTTTGTCATACATGGCCTTTATTATGTGGAGTTATTTTCCTTCTATACCCATTTTTATCTAGAGTTTTTATCATAAATGGATGCTGTATCTTTTCAAATGCTTTCTCTGCATCTATTGAAATGATCATGTGATCTTTATTCTTCATTTTGTTAATGTGGCGTGTCTCATTGATTGATTTGTGGATTTTGAACCATACCTGTTTCCCTTGAATAAATCCCACTTGATCATGGTATATAATCTTTTTAATGTATTGTTGTATTTGGTTTCCTAGTATTTGGTTGAGGATATTTGCATCAATGTTCATCAGTGATATTGGCCTGTACTTTTCTTCTTTTGTTTTCTCCTTGTGTGGTTTTGATATCAGGATAATGTGGGTTTCATAGAATGAGTTAAGAAGGTTCTCCTCTTCAATTTTGGAAGAATTTGAAAAGGATAGGTAGTAAGTCTTATTTGAATGTTAGAATTTACCAGGAAAGGTGTCTGATCCAGGACTTATATTTTTGGGAGGTTTTTGATTATTTTTTCAATATCTGCTGGTGATTGCTCTATTCAAATTCTCTATTTCATCCTTTTTATTTTTAAAGATTTTATTTTTCCTCTTTCTCCCCAAAGCCCCCTGGTACCTAGTTGTGTACTTTCAGTTGTGAGTCCTAGTTGTAGCATGTAGGATGCTGCCTCAGCATAGCGTGATGAGTGGTCCAATGTTCACACCCAGGATTTGAACTGGCAAAACACTGGGCCACCAATGCAAAGCGTGCAAATTTAACCACTGGGCCATGAGGCCGGCCCCTCTATTGCTGCTTGATTCGGTTTTGGGAAGTTGTATGGTTCTAATAATTTGTCTATTTCTTCCAGATTGTGTAATTTGTTGGTGTATAGTTTTTCGTAGTATTCTCTTATAATGTTTTGTATTTCTGAATTGTTCACTGTAATTTCTCCTCTTTCATTTCTGATTTTATTTATTTGAGCCTTCTCTTTTTTTATCTTAGTGAGTCTAGCTAAAATTTTGTCCATTTTTTTATCTTTTCAAAGAACCAGCTCTTAATTTCATTGATTTTTTAGTCTCTGTTTCATTTGTTTCTGTTCTGATTTTTATTACTTTCTTCCGTCCATTGATTTTGAGGGGTTTTTTTGTTCTTCCTTTTCCAGTTCCTTTAGGTGTACTGTTACATCAGTTTCGATTTTTCTTGTTTGTTGAAGTAGTCCTGTATTGCTGTAAACTTCCCTCTTAGCACTGCTTTTGTTGTATCCCCTAGACTTTGGGATGTCATATTTGCATTTTCATCTGTCTCCAGGCAATTTTTTATTTCTCCTTTGATTTCTTCATTGAGCCAGTCGTTGTTCAGTAGCATTTTCTTTAATCTCCACATTTTTGTGGCTTTTCTGATTCTCTTCCTATAGTTGATTTCCAGTTTCATACACTTGTGGTCAGAAAATTTGCACGATATTATTTCGATGTTCTTAAATTTGTTGAGACTTGTTTTGTAGCCTAATATGCAATCAATCCTTTTGTGTCCGTTACTACTTGCTTTATAAATTTAGGTGCTCCTGTGTTATCTGCATAGATATTCACAAGTGTTATATCTTCTTTTGGAATTATTCCCTTTATCATTATGTAGTGTCTTTCTTTGGCTCTTGTTACAGTTTTCGTTTTATAGTCTATTTTTTTCTGATATAAATATTGCTACCCTAGCTTTCCTTTCTTTACCATTTGCACGGTATATCTTTTTCCATCCCTTCACTTTCAGTTTGTGAATGTCTTTATGTCTGAAGTGAGTGTCTTTTATGCAGCATATATATGGGCCTTTTTTTTTTTTTTATCCAATCGGTCACCCTATGCCTTTTGATTGGAGCATGTAGTCATTAGCATTTAAAGTAGCTATTGATAAATATGTACTTATTGCCATTTCATTACTTTTCTTCCGGGTCTTTTAGTAGTTCTTCTTTGTTCCTTTCTTCTTCTCTTCCTCTCTTCTCTTGTGGCTTGATGGCTTTCTTTATTATTACCTTTGGGTTCCTTTCTCTGGCTTATTTTTGTATTTATTATAGGTTTCTGGTTTGTGATTACCAGGGGCTTCAAATATAATAGTCTACATATATAGAAATCTATATTGAGTTGATGGTCTCTTTAGTTTAACCTCTTTCTAAAAGCTATTCTCTTTTACTCCTCTCCTCCCACATTGTATGTTTTTGATATCATATCTAACCACTTATCTTGTCTGTATTTATCCATTACCCTCCTATCTTGGAAATAGGTAGTTTTAGTGCTTTTGTCTTTTGACGTTAATATTCTCTTCGTAGGTGGTTGATCTGCTACCTTTACTGTATTTTTGCATTTACCAGTGATTTTATTGCTTTTTGGGGTAATTTTCTTATTCCTTTTTGTGGTCTTCTTTTCCCACTTAAACAAGTCCCTTTAGAATTTCTGGTAAAACTAGTTTCTGGGTGATAACCCCTTTTAGTTTTTGCTTGTCTGGTAAACTCTTTCTCTTTCCTTACATTCTGCATGATAACTTTCCAAGGTAGAGTATTCTTAGCTGCAGGTTTTTTTCTTTCAGCATTTCAACTATATCATGCCACTCACTTCTAGCCTGTAATGTTTCTACTGAGAAGTCAGCTGATAGACTTCTGGAGTTTCCTTTGTATGTCACTTGTTGCCTTTCTCTTCCAGCTTTTAGGATTCTCTGTTTGTCTTTAATTTTGGACATTTTAATTGTAACATGTCTTGGTGTGGGCCTCTTTGGGTTTATCTTGTTCGGTGATCTATGTGCTTCCTGTACTTCCTGGTGTTATGTGTGCTTTCTTCCTTAGGTAAAGGATGTTTGCAGCTGTTATTTTTTTCAAATAGATTCTCTGCCCCTTTGTCTCTCTCAACTCCTTCTGGGAGACCAATAATACTAATATTAATGTGCTTGATGTTGTGATAGAGTTCCCTTAGACTTTCCTCATTCTTTTTAATTCTTTTCACTTTTAGCCTTTAAGCTTGGGTGATTTACTCTAGTGTTTTGTCTATCTTGCTGATCAATCCTTCTATATCATTCACTCTGCTGTTGAGTCCCTTTAGTGAATTTTTAATTTCCAGTATTGTATTCTTCATTTTTGATTGGTTATCTTTTATATTTTCCTATTCTTTCTTGTTGTTCTCACTGTGCTCACCTATTCTTCTGCCAAGATCAGTGAGAATCTTTATGACTTTTGCTTGATTTCTTTGTCAGGTAGAATGTTTATTTCTGTTTCTTGCAGTCCTTTTTCTGGGATTTTGCCCTGTTCTCTTGCTTGGAATGTACTGCTTTGCCTCCTCATTTTGCCTCTTTCTCTGTGCATATATCTATGTATTAGGTGGGTCAGCTAAACCTCCTTATCTTGGAGAAGCGGCCTCATGTAGGAGACATCTTTTGAGGACCAGCAGGGTGATTCCCTCTCATCACCAGTTCCAAATGTTCCAGGAATGATCCCTGTGTGAGCTATGTGTGTCCTCCTGTTGGGGCAGCATTGTTCTGGCTGCAGGTTCCTGAGGAGGCTATGCTGTCCCCGTGCCCAGCTGGTTGTAATGCTCAGTACTCTGTGGCTACTGTGGATCCTTCCGTCAGTTTATTTTGTTTGGGGAGCCTCAGCACAGTTGGCTACAAAGTCTAACAGCACATTCCTGTTGCAATTTTTCTGTTAATAAGGTAGGTCCCCACTGTGGCTGGTTTTGGGTTCAGGGACTTACAATTGCTGTAGGCCTCTGAACTTCAAGGCTATTTTGAGCTCTCCCAGGATTACAGCTGAGTGGCATTGGCCCCAGGCATGAGACTACCCGATTATTTCAGGCTTTGGAATGCATAGCTCATCCCCTATGTGGCTATTTGAGAAGCACAAGTCTTCTGCTTCTAAGCCCCATGGCCAGCACATCCACACACGGTCAACACTGTTTTGGCCTGTGCACACATCTCAATCCCCTGGAGTGGACACAGTCACCCAACTGTAGTGGTAGCCACACACTCCACCAATGCTCCACACATTCCACCTGTTCCTCATGACTGTCCTGCACTGCAGATGTGCACCCACTCACCTTCCTGAAGAGGATCCAGACACCCAGTCTATGCTGGCCAAAATGGTGTCCAAGGGCTTGCTGTTTTGTGGCGCCCGTCCCTAGGACTGCTGCCTGCCCTGGCTGAGCTGGATTAAATCATTGCTCTAGTGGGTGGGGCAGACCCTGGGATAACAGGCCAGGGGAAGAACTCCAATGATACCTGCCAGCATCTGTGTCAGGGCACCTGTACAAGGTAACAATAATGGCTTTCACCATTCTCTCAGTCTCTGGAGAGGTCTCGTCCCTCCCAGAGATGCACTCAGAGCCCATCAAGTGACTCTCTTTTCACCAAAGGACTTTGCACCTTCTTTCTGGTGATTTTAGGTTGCTTTCCAAAACAGGTGAGTTTTTCCATTGGCCCTTTAAGAGCTGGCTTTTTTCTACTTATGTCCAATAACTTTTCTTGGGGTATTCCTCATTGTAGTCAATAACAAATGGAGCCATATATCATTACACTTGTCTCAGTTGTGCTGTGTCCCAAGGATGTTTACAGTGGTAACACTCCCCCACTCAGGTCCCCCGCTCCTCCAGGGAAGGCTGTGTACCTTAGTATTGCTTTTGGCTGGCTGTGAAGCTCCACAGCTCATGAAGGTGGCTTTTTTCTCTTCAGACAGGAATTTTTGCCTCTTCCACCTAAGTCAGGACTGTCCCTTGTTGCATGGATTATTTTTATCCAGTTTTAGCTCCTTCTTAGTGATAATTGTTTCAAAAGTAGTTGTAACTTTGTTGTGTTTGTGGAAGGAGGTGAGTGAACAGTCCACTTATACCACCATCTTGACCTCTTTCCTCAATGTCTTCAAATCTTATAGTGTTTATTTATTGAGGATAGACTACATGTGTATTTGTGTGCAGTTTTTGTAATGTATAATAGAAGAAAAATGAATCTAAATGTCAAGATTCATGTTACCACTCAAAGATGATCCATGCCCACATTTTGCCATAACTTGGTGTAGATTTTTTTGGCTTTGTGCAAATATGTGTTAATTAGATAAGATCTGTATGCTGATTTGATTTCTCCAGGCTACAAATGCAGATCAATTACCTTCTCATAGCAGTATCTGAAGTGTCATTTCTCTTTACACAGGATAGGATTTTGCATTCATAATCCTTTTTATAAAGAACTTATTAATTCCGTCAGTCTTATTTTCATCTCACCCTCATAGGTTAAGAATACAAAGAAAATTCTCTCAAGTATTTATTGTCCTTTCTACATTTTCTCTTGTGAAGCTTTAATGTCCTATGACTTTTTCCAAGTTAATGCATTCATCTTTCTATGATTATAATTAAAGCTTTATAGATTAATGATATTAGCTTTTATCACAGATAAATTATTTTTTGCATTCTAATTTTATGAATGACATATTTTGTCATTCAGAATTTTTCAACTTAGGGCACAACTGTCAACTTGTTGACTTTTTCTTCCCTTATTTCTACCAGAGCCCTTTTGTTCAGACAGAACCTCTAAGCCTGGAGATAATTTTTCCTAGTAACAATGGGTAACCACAATTTGTCAGCAAAGAGGTCCAATCATTCACCACAATGAATGACTTCATAAATCCCCTAGGATCAGAAAAAAGATATTTCTTTCATTCAAGGAAATATATAATTTGAATGAATTTTGTATGGATTTTTTGTTCATTCTGGGCAAACACAGATGTGCCATGGAAAGAGAAAACCAAACAAGCGTTGGAAAGTTACTCCTCGTCTGATTCACAGAAGAGCCAGACCTGTAGCATCTCTGTTTTGGACTGTTCCTGTCCATGTACCTGGTCATGTTTGCTGGGAATCTATTCAACATTCTGGCCATCATCTCAGACTCCCACCCCCACAGGCTCATGATTTCTTCCTCTCAAACTTGACCTTTGTTGTCTTCTATTTCACCTTCACCACCAGCCCAAAGATGCTGCTGAACCTGCAGACACAGAGCAAAGCTATCATCTATGCAGGCTGCCTTAGACAGAGATTTTTTCTTTGCACTTGGATGCCTGGATAATTTCTTACTGAGTGTGATGGCCTATGTCTGTTTCATGGCCATCTGTCACCCCCTTCACTACATGGTTATCATAAACCCTTATCTCTTTGGATTGCTGGCCCTGGGGTCCTGGGATGTCAGTGTCATGTGCTCCCTGATTGAGACTTTGAAAATTTTGAAGCTGTGCTTCTGCACAAACAGGGAAATTCTATGCTTTTTTTGTGATTTTCCAGAATTCCTGAAGCTTGCCTGTTCACACACGCTCATCAACAACATAGTGGTGCATTATGTGACTATTGTCCTGTGTGTTTTCTCTTTCTCTGGTATCCTCTTTTATTAGTCTCAAATTTTCTCCTTCTTCCTGAGAATTTCATCAGCCAGGGACAAGTACAAATCCTTTTCCACCTATGAGTGTCACCTCTCAGTGGTCTGCTTGTTCTGTGGCACAGGCCTTGGAGTCTACTTCAGTTCTGCAGCCACTTCATTCACTAGGATGTCTGATGGCCTCAGTGATGTACAGCATGGTCACCCCCATATTGAACCCCATCTTCTTCAGTCTGAGGAACAGGCACATGAAGAGGGCCCTGGGGAGTCTCCTCAGCAGGGGGCACTTCTCACCATTAGGACTATTGCAGACTCTCATGAGTAGCTGGATGCACAATACTGAGTATCAGAAATCTTGGCTCTCTTTGCCCAATATATTTATTTTTCCTAATTTTACATGTTTTAAAGCAAAACTTCCCTTTGGTCCTCCCTGCCTTCTCTATTTTACTTCAGGTTATATCTTGGGTTCACTTTTTCATTTTGTAACCAGTCATTTTAACTTCATATGAATATAATCTGGTATTTTCTCTATTTCCTCAGTAATGATTTGGATTTCTTAAAAAATAAAATAAAATCTCATGTATTTAATTTATATCCTCAAAGTGATGAGATGTGTACTTATGTTGAAAATATTGTCCTGGGAACTCATTCAGAGATGATTTCTGAGGTTATGTGAATGAAATCAACTCAAATAGTTGCCCAAAGTTTTATATGGTTTCAGTCACATCAACTTTACTGAATTTCTCTACTCATCCGTTTCTTGAATTTCAGAACTATAACTTTTCCAGCTCTGAAACTGCAATGCCTGTTACATTACTTATGAAGGGGTTTATTCTTAGTGAATATTTGCTAGATGGATTAAAAAATAGGTGAGTGGATGGTTAAGTATAGAGACTGGAGCAAAAATAATAGAAATATATTGATTAAATAAAAGCCTTTGAGCTAGAAAATGGATTCACTTATTGATATTGATGACAAAAATAATTACAGCACTCAGTATATGCTGGCACTTTTTAAGCATTTTATACACATCATCTCATTGAATTTTTCCAATAATATTTTTATGTGGTTAGTATTATTTCCCCTTAGTTATAGATAGGTCAGCAAGAATTTATCATATCTAGACAACTAGCTGAAGGTCACAGATGTGGTGAAGAGTCTCAAGCCCAGGACTGTATAAATCAGACCACTTTCTATGTCATCAGGCCGTGTTGCTGCTAGTGAAAACTTGTTATAATAATAGCTGAGCCTCCAAACAAAGAAGAATCCTCTAATATATAAACTCCCACTTCTGCAAGTCTTCTCTCCAGCCAAGAAATAGTTTATCTGTTGGGCCTTCAGTCTTAGAAATAAATCAAATCCTAAAACCTAAGTGTCCATTGATGGATGAATGGATAAAGAAAGTATAGTACACACACACACACACACAGAAAGATGTTTTACTCAGCCTTAGAAAAGTAAATCTTTCCATTTAGGATAACATGGATGGATTTGAGTGCATTATACAAAGTCAAAATAAGTCACACAGAGAAAGACACATTCCATATAATCTTAGTTAATTGTGCAAACTAAAAAGGAAAAAAAAAGCTCATATTTACAGAGAACAGACTGGTGGCTGCTAGAAGTGGGTATGGGGAGTGAGTAAAATGAGTGAAGGGAGTCAAAACGTACAAACTTCCAGTTATAAATAAATAAATTCTGGTGATGTAATGCAGAGCACTGTAACTCTATAGTTAATAATACTGTATTGTATATTTGAAAGTTGTTAAGAGAAAAGATCTTAAAAATTTTCATCAGAAGAAAAACAAATTGCAGTTCTCATTGGAAGAGAAACTAATTGTGATTAGGTATGGTGATGGGTGTTAACTAAACTTATGGTGATCATTTGCAATATATACATATATCAAATTATTGTGATGTACACCTGAAACTAATGCAATGGCATTTCTTAATTATACCTCAATAAAAATAAATAAAATTTAAAAAGAAATAAATCAAACTTTAGAGAAAAAGTTATGTTTCCTTTCTATTTTAACTTGCTTTGATTGTTTTAAAGTTGAGTATATCTTCATGTTTATATATTTATTTGCGTTTATTCTTTCTATATTTTTGGTTTACATACTTGGATCATTTATCATCTTCAGTATTTCAATTCTCATTGATTTTAAAGAAGCTTTTATTTGTTTACATTTTATACTTTCGATATTTAATGTGTTCTAAATATTTTTCTTAGTCTTACATAGTTTTCTCCATATTGTTTGACTTATTCGTGTTTAATGTACTGGATTGGTTCAATTTTATTCTCCATTATATTACTTTATTTTTGGTCTGTCTGGTTTCCGCTCAGCAGATTAATCTAATTTTACTTCTAGATGTCTACTGCTATTTTATGTCTTTCCTCCTAGTTCATTTTATTATAGTGATTCGCATTAAGATAAAAATTTAAAATTATTTTGCTTCCCACTAATAACGAATTGTCCAACCACCATTAATTTCAGAATCCTTTCTTTCATCATTGGTTTTGATTCAATTTCATAACATAATAGCTTCTTATTTTACTGGATTTGTGTTTCATTATTCTGCTGTGTTGACATAGCTATTTAAATTTAAGCCAACTTCACAATGTTTTAATAAGAACAGCCTTATTATATATTTTATTAGAGAGCAGACCAAGTCATCCCCCTTAACCCTTCTTTTCAAAAATCATCTTGCCCTATTATTGTTGTTGAAAACACAGCTAAATTGCCTTTCTAATATCCATTCTCACCTTTTTACCAATAGCAGAACACTGATCAGATAGATGTGGAAATATACTCAGGTTAACATACCAATATAGGAGCAATCACGTGTCTTGGTTTACTATCGTTACTATTGCCAACGGATTACCACAAATCTAGTGGCTTAAAAGAACACAAATGTATTATCTTACAGTGCTGGAGATCATAAATTCAAAACGGATCTCACTTAGATAAAATTAAGATGTCTTATAGGGCTGCATCCCTTTCTAGAGGCTCTAAGGCGTAACATCCTTTCTTGTCTTTTCCATGTTCTAGAGACTACCCACATTCCTTATCCCATGGCCTCTTCCTGCATCTTCAATTCCACTAAAGGCTGATTCTTTCTCATGTCTCATCACTTTGACTCTTATTTCTGCATCCTTCCACACTCAAAGACTCTTGTGATTACAATGGGCTCATCCAGATAACCCAGGATAATTTTTCTCTTTTAAGGTTAAGTGATTGGCAACCTTAATTCCTTTTAAAACTTTAATTCTTTTTTATATAACTTAACACTTTTACAGGTTCTGAAGATTAGGATGTAGCCATTTTGGGGAGGCCATTATTCTGCCTAACCCACCAAGTGATGAAATTTTGCCTAAATATAGGTAAACTGATATTTGTTTATGAGGCTTCTAGAAAAACACATATTTTTCTAATTAAAAAAATTAGATTTTCAAAGTGGTGAAATAGGAGTTTTCTAATAACTTTTTCCCAAAGAGCATCAGTTTTGACAATCATCTACAGTGGAGAGTACCTTCACAGAAGTCCAGGGGTCCAACAGAGGAACTAAAGACAAAAGTTGGAACAAAAAACATTTGATATTGTACACATTGAACAGGCTAAGAGGAACAACTACACTTTACCCACGTGACCCTCTCTTTCAAGGCAGCACATTCAGTGTCAGAAAAGAACTTCTTGGCTAAGAGTTATTCCCATGGTGGAATGTGAGAGTATGTGAGCGAGCATCTGGATTCCCAAGTTGGATGGAATGTTGCCAGGGAGATTCACTTCATTCTCAACCCACCCAGAAAACTGAGGTGTGCTGCACAACTTAGGAGTGAAAAGCATCTGAGAGGACAGCACCAAGGGCTCTAAAATTGCATCTAAGAGATGTGGATCCTACTAATCACTCTACAGATTTCATGATGATGAGCCATTTGGATAGTCTCACCTGCAGATACCCCTAACCAGCCATGGGAACCTCTAACACTTTGTATGCCTCATCCCCATACCCCACAAGTCCATGGCTGACTCCCTGTGTACATTCCCAAGGATGACCAGCATGAGACTTTGTGAATGGTAGTGAGAATGCACAGAAAGCCAGACAGATAGTGGTTTTTGGAGAAAGCACACAAACCTGAGCATTTAACACCACCCAAGGGAAGGTAAGTGAGAGTCTGACAGTACCTGGCCTGGCTTTGCAGATTTGAAAGACATAATCTTAATCGAAGCTGAATAACATTCTTCTCAAGTGTACATGGATTATTATCCAGGATAGATTGTATCATAGGTAACAAAAGAAGTCTCAGAATATTTAAAAAGTTTGAAATCATACCAAGTATCTTTTTCTATCACAATGCTATGAAACTAGAAATGGAAACAAGGGGAAAACTGGAAAATTTAAAATTAAGTGTTAGTTAAAGAATGCTTCATGAACAGCCAATGGGCAAAAAATAAATCAAGAGAAAGAAAAAATACATCTTGAAACAAGTGAAAATGAAAACACAATACATCAAAATTTCTGGGTTTCAGCAAAAAGTAATATAAACTATCAGAGGGAGATTATATGAATAAATGCCTGCAATTGAAAAAAACATCTCAAATTAACAACTTAACTTTACACCTGAAAGATGGAGAAAAAGAAAAAAAAAAACTGTGACTGAAATTCAGAGAAAGAAGGAAATAAAGGAAGCAAAGATAAGAGCACAAATAAAAGACAAAGGCCACAGAAACAATTGAAAAGGTCAATAAAATTAAGAGCTATTTTTTGAAAAGATAAAAAAATGACAAACTTTAAGCTAGACTACTGAAAAAAACTTATATATGAAAGAGGAAACAGTAAAACTGCTACCACAGAAATACAAAGGGTCATAAGAGACTACTATGACAAATTCTATGCCAGCAAATTTGATAACCTAGAGGAAATGGATGACTTCCTAGAAATATGTAGCTTGCCAAGGTTAAATTATGACAAAATAGAAAATCTGAGCAGATCAATATCAAGTAGAAAGAATGAATCCCTAATCACAAACCTCTCAACAAAGAAAAGCCTAGGATGTGATGACTTCACTGGTGAATTCAACCAAACATTTAAAGAAGCATTAAGGCCAATCCATCTCAAACTCTTCCAAACAATTCAAGAGGACAGAACTCTCCCAAACTCATTTTGCTCATACCAAAGCCACATAAGGGCACTACAAGAAAAGAAAGCTATAAAACAATATCCTGATGACCATAGCTGGAAAAGATCTCAACGAAATACTAGCAAACTGAATTCAAAAGTAAATTAGAAGTATCATACACTATAATAGATTTGGATTTGTCTGTAGAATGCAAGGATGGTTCTACAATCACATATCAATAAATGTGACATACCATATTAGCAGAAAAAAAGAGAAAAATCAAATAATCATCTCAATACATGCATAAAGAAACAATTGACACAATTTAACATTCTTTCATGATAAAAACTCTCAAGGAATTAGGTATAGAAGGAATGTATCTCAACCTTGTTAAAGGTCATATATGACAAGCACACAGCTAACATTGTACTCAATGGTGAAGAGCTGAAAACTATTCTTGTAAGATCAGGAATAAGACACTCTTTCCACTTTTATCTAACATCATACTGGAAGTCGTAACCAGTGCAATTAGGTAAGAAAAAGAAATATAGACACCTATGTCAGAAAGTGAAAAATAAAATGGCCTCTATGGGTATATATATAATCTTTTATAGAGAAAAAATGAAGGCTCCAACAAAAAACCATTAGAATTATTAAAGCAATTCAGTAGAGTTGCAGAATATAAAATCAATATACAAAACTCAATTCAGTTTCTATAAACTAACAGTTAACTCTTGAGAAGAGAAAATTAAGTAAAAAATCCCAATTACAATAGCATCGGGGGCAGGCTCCATGGCCAAGTGGTTAAGTCCGTGTGCTCCGCTGTGGCGGCCCAGGGTTCAGATCCTGGGCATGGACATGGCACCACTCCTCAGGCTACGTTGAGACGGTGTCCCACATCCCACAAGTAGAAGGACCTGCAACTAAGATATACAACTGTGTATGGGGGGGTTTGGGGAGATAAAGCAGAAAAAAAGAAAAGGTTGGCAACAGTTGTTAGCCCAGGTGCCAATCTTTAAAAAAAACAAAAAGACAATAGCATCAAGTACAATAAAATACATAGGCATAAGTTTAACAAAGGAGGGGAAAGAGTTGTACACTGAAAACTGAAAGATATTGACTCAATAGATTGAAGAAGCCACAAACAAAAGATCAGATATTCCATGTATATGGGTTAGAAGAATTAATATTATTAAAATGTCCACACTACCCAAATCAGTCTACAAATTTAATGCAATTAATGTAAAAATTCCACCGCCATGTTCACATCAAAAGAAAAAGAAATCCTAAAATGCATTTAAAATCACATACCACCTCTAATACCCAAAGAAATCTTGAGAAAGAACAAATCTGGAGGCATACAGTTCCAGGTATCAAACTATATTTCAAAGCTATAGTTATCAACAGTATGGTGCTGGCATTTAAACAAATACACCACCAGAACAGAACGAAGAGTCCAGATATTAATTCATGCGTATACTGTCAACTAATCTTTGACAATGGTGCCAAGAACATACAATGGGAAATAGATAGTCTTGCCATTAAATGGGGCAAGGAAAACTGGATATCCATATAAAAAAGAGGAGAAAGTGAACCTTCATCTTACACCATTTGCAAAAATATTTCAAACTTTATTAAAGGTTTAAATATAAAACCCCAAACCATAAACCTCCTAAAAGAAGAGAGAGGAAACTTCCTTGACATTGATTTTGGTGGTAATTTGTGGATACGAGACAAAAAGCACAGGCACCAAAAAAAAAAATAAAATAAACAAGTCATATCATATCAAACTAAAAACTTTCTGCACAGCAAAGGAAACAACCAGTAAAATGAGAAGGCAGCCAATAAAATGAGACAATTTTCGCAAACTTTATATATATAAGAGGTTAATATAAAAAAAATTAGAAACGTATACAACTTAACAAAAGAATAGATAATCCAATTAAAAATAGACCAATTACCTGATAATTGTACAGTCCCCTACAGACTTTTGCAACAAGTAGTGAGACAATTTAGATAAGATTCCAAGCTCAGCTCATTGTGCATGAAAAGATCAAACTTGTCTCTTAGAATTACCAAATGTTTTGTAAAGGAAGGACTAGACAAAATCTTTTAACTTGTGTCAAAAGAATGAAATTCCTAACAATGTATACCTGAATATATGCAATGTTATAAATGATTATGACCTCAATAAAATAATTTATTAAAAAACAGGAAATTTCTAATTAATTTTTCAAAAGAGTTATGAATCCAAGGCTTATTGTACCCATGGTTTTAAAGCAAAGAAACACAGCTCTATCCCTTGTTAAAGAAGGAATAGCAATTTTCTGGAGATATCAGGAGCTGCGTTCCCATCACAAAGTCAATGCTTTTGAAACCTGCAGGACCTGGTCAAGATAGATTCCTCAGTTTTAGATTTGGAGAAAACTACAACTCTGAAATGTGAAAAAGTTTCATTAGACCTCTGGAATCCAGACGAGTCAATAGAGAAGGACTAATAAAAGTTGGATACATGTGACTTCTAAGCTGGTCTCTTGGGAACAATGAATCAGCAGGAAAAATTTACTTTCTGTCCAGACAATTTCCTGTGAGGAAACGACATGCTCAGGCATGGGAGTAACAATGGGAAATGTGTCTAATGAGTGGAAATAGGGAGCAGATACAGCAAATACATGGAGCTGTAAATATCTCAAATGCTGCAGTCCCTCAGTATGTTCAACCTTGAGCTGGAGAAGACATGGATTTCGCATCTAGATTCTTAAGTCTGGCTCAGGGACTAATGCTTCACTCCTTCCTGCTCTGTTGTCTGGAGACAGATCTTCAGTCTCCATCATCAACCATCAAGGGAGAAATTTGGACTTTCACATTGAGGCCTTTCTCCCAGACAGCCCATCCAGGTGAGTACAAAAGCACAATAGATACTAAAGGAGAAAGTCAGAAAGGATGATAGTGAAGAAAATTTACCTGAGGTCAACTGGAAGCTTAACCAGCCTAAGCCAGAGCTCAGAGGTCTCCATGGTTGTTTGCTTGATTGAATAATTAATATAACATGTTATTAAAAAAGTGTCTGTTGGATTGAGAGATACAAGGATTAATGTTGATGATTAAGCAATGAGAATGAAAGTCTAGCTGGGTGAGACTCAAGAAGGAATGAGTGACAGTAAACTTGAAAACTTCAGAGGACGTTTGCAGTTAACGGGAGGAGAAAAATAGAGTATTAAGTGAGAAGGTGTTTGCAGTGAAGTGAGGACACTTTATTTATTTGTAATTTTCATAGTGGGGTGTATTGAACGTGTTCTGTGTTCATTAGATAGAACAAGACCAGTGGAAGCAACTATTACCTTGCAACTGCAGTTCTTGACACACATATTTTATGGAATCTTCTCTCATGTTGGATATTCACTTGAAATAAATTTCATTTCATATATAATCAGGAATATGCAAAAGGTCATTACTTTGCAATTATTTCACTACCTGGGAGGCTGAATGTATTTTTGGGTTTATTAGCCATTTACTTTGTCTGCTGCAAGTTGCCTGTGCAAATTCATTGCTTTGCATACAGAGGTGGGACTGTTTTATTCTTGTTTTTGATTGCATTCTTACAAACAAATTACAATTTTTTAAAACCAAGTTTGCTCTTTGCCATTTAATTCTTGTATGTATGGATAGATGTATTTGTTGGGTTATGTGAGAGTTTATAAATTTTCAAATGGTCAAATCTATGAGTTGGTCATATTTTGTTCCCTTGTCCATCGCTTTTTAAACATAGAACGTTCTTGTGCATCCTTAGTAGTAATACATTGTCTTTTATATGCAATGCTGTCTTATTTCACATCTGTTTTTCTCTCTACAACTATCTTTTACATTTTGTCATTAGATTTGTTTTTAAAAATAACAGTCACCTGGGGACAGCCCCGTGGCAGAATGGTTCAGTTCAAGTGCTCTGCTTCAGTGGCCCAGGGTTTGGTAGGACCCTAGCATTGCAGGGACCTAACATCGCTCATCAAGCCATGCTGAGGCAGCATCCCCACATAGCAGAACTAGAGGGGCCTACAACTACAATATACAGCTATGTGCTGGGGGCTTTGTGGAGAAGAATAGAAAAAAGAAGATGTGCCAATCTTCAAAAAAAAGAAAATAGCAATCATCTTCTGCCATCTTGTGAAACACATTCTGTTTTCAACTAAAGTTTTCATCAATGTTTTTTATAAGGATGTCTGAGTCTATTTATGTTCATACAGGATGAAATTATAATTGCAGATACTATTTTTACACTACTTTTTAGAAACTATCTTTTCCATTTTTTTGTTTTTTGTCTATTTCATTTAGATTTAGAGACCTATGTTAATGTGATGAAATTATTGTAATTTTGTTTTCTTTCAGAAGTTCACCTTTTTTATTCAATTTCATTTGACAAATTCACTGTTAACCTAATTTTCATTTCTCTGTTATTATTTTTATTTTATAAATGTTTATTTTATGAAAAATTTGTTTCTATATAAATGTACACCTTTAAGAAACCACAAAAGTAAACAAAGCAGGGAGATGCCTGCTCATCTGCATTTTTCATTTGAATAAGAGAGCAGAGCACAATGAAGTAAACACGTGTATGACATCATGTCCTCAGGGATAAATCAAATGAATAAAGGAGAAGGTTTTTGTTGTATGTGTAGGATTTCATACAGCATATTGTGTGGATACGCTTGCATGTTGGATAAGATTAGTGTGTCCAGGACGTTTGTCACAACCAAAAGCTCAACAGTAACAAAGAAAAGATGCTACAAAGAAACATGAGAATAGGACCAGCCTCACCCACTGTTGGACCATTTAAAAGCAAGTGTGGTCAAATACATAGAAATAAATATGGAATAAAAATCAGATCAAGGGCCTGATGTGGATACTGTAATGGAGCAAGTAGAGGAATAAAAGCACAGTTAGTGTGCAGTCCCTTGAATGGAAGGAAACGTCAATAAAGACACTGGCTGCCTGTTCTCTCTGGATCTGGCTCTTCTGTTGGGCTTTTTGTTCAGCGTGCTTTTTCCTCATTAGCAGGAACTTGCCTTGTATGAAAACTATTCTTGTATTTACTTCAGTGGATAAGAAACCTTTTTGGCAAAATCCCAGAGTAAACATGGATTTTACATGTGATCCATCATGCATGGAACATGTAAGGCACAGGCATAATTTGCTATGTATGATGCACTCTGCTATTTTCTATTGAGCCTTATCTATCCTATTTTATTTTATTCTTACAAACCATAGTCTCACCCGATAAATGGTCCCTATCTCAGAATATGGAAAACATTTCTCTCTTATGTCCTCCATTCCTATGCTAGGATTTGTCTACTTCTGTTCTTTCTAACATCATCAGCAATTGCAGTAGGAACACTTCTCATTTCTTCATGCAGTATTTATTTACTCAGCTACTATTCTCAACTAAACTATATCTGGGGTTAAAGGGTGAGGGGAAGGTATAATATTACTACATGCCTCAAGGTGTGCACAGTCTAGCAGCAAAAACGATGTGGAATTAAGTTGAAATTACACAATGATAGCCTCTCCATTATAAATATAAATAAATTATCATAAGAAGCAGTGTCCTTTTTATGTGAGAATGTTAAAACAAAAAAGATTCCTGAAGGAGATGACTCCAGGAATTCTGAAATAAGAGATGGAGTTATGAAAATAGAGAGGGGGTGAAAATTTTCAAATAGAGCAATGGGTGAGACTCCACACAGAGAGAAGCAGAGGCATAATGGCTCTGAGCCTTGAGGCTGTGGCATTGGTGAAACTGTGACTCCTGTTCAACTTTTACGAGATTAATGTGGGTGAGGGTGAAGTTGGTGGGTTGGTTAGAGGAGTCAAGCCTAGTGTTTGAATCTATGGAATTTTGGGTTTACTGTTCAGGAAGAAGTCACTGAAAGGAAGTTTAAGCTGGGGAGTTGGCTTATCAGCTTTGTATATAGAAAAATTGCTCTGAGTAAAAGTAAATATTGGCTAGAGTAAAAGTAAATACTTGTGATAGATGGAAAAAAATGACAGGGAACTGAAATAAAGCAGTGGAATTGGGGACCAAGAGGTGAAGAAGCAGTGGAAACATTGGAGAGGTAGAAGAAAAAAATCATCCAATTATCATCACCAGTGATAACCACTCATTACCAACAGGGAAGAGCTGTGGTAAACTTTTTACATATATTGGATAAACCTGTCAACTACTTTAGGAGGATGGCCACCACTATCTCCACTATTTAGATGAGGAATTTAACATTTAGGATGATTCCATTGGTTCTCTAAATTCAAACAACTACTATGTGTACATCCAATATTCAAAATCTGAGTTTCTGATTCCAGAAGCTTTGCATTTTATATCACTTAGAAAAGTCTGTTACCAAATTGTCTTTAAAAACCCCCACTTTTGTTGTGCTTCCTATTTCCTTTGTGAATTGTATATTTACTTCCTCTGCTCATTTTTCTAGTGGGATGTTCAACTGATCAGATGTCTTGATAATGTAAGGATATCACTCCTTTCTCTTTTAGATACATTGCTTTTTGCTGCTTTGTTAGTTATTCTGGGCATCAAGAGGTGATAACTTGGGTTGGAACGCTGCTGGAGCCAAGGAAACATTCTCCTCATCATGATCTCAGGGACCACCTGAGCTGATTAGATCATTTTTTTCCCCCAAAATGTCCTTTTCTTTCCTCTCTCTGTTTTTTGAACTGACTTTTTATGTTTCTTTAAATTCAGGACACACAATTGTCATATTATAACAAAGCCACTTGTTTACATGTCCATGAGATGCTTACCAACTAGAATTTGGGTACTATTTCTACATTTTTCAGGGAAAAGATAATCTGGTGTTGACAGAATGCATTGTATCATCATTTTCCTAATTATTGTGGCCGGGGTGAGAGGAGCCTGGTGGTAACATGACCACAGGAAGACACAGTGTGTGCATGTGTGTGTTGTGGGGAATGCATAGTTCTCAGAGCAGGGATACCTGAGCTCATATATTCCCACACAACCTTTAAAATACTGGTGCCAGAATATTAAACAACAAATAAAAATAAGGATCCATTTCTATACAGAAGATTCCCTGGAAACAAAATAATAAACTGAGATTAACGACATGTGATTGAGGGCCTCCACCTCTTTCCTCAACATCCTCTGACACCATCTCTCATCTAATTCCTTGTTGATCGTTTTCCTTGTGACACTGGATTCCGTATGAGCATTGATTGTTCTGAAACAAACATCTTTCAGGGAGTTTACTCTTGCTGTTCCCTCTGATGGACACAGATCTCCCAGATAAACTTTTTCCTCCTTCTTTCTCTTCCTTGAGGTCTCCCTTCAGATATTTGCTGCTCTACCTGAACATCTAGTAAAAAGTAACACCCCCTTTCACTCTCTCCTTTATACCTGATTTTTTCTTGATAGCACATTACCATCTGATAATTTATATATATATATATATATATATACATATTTTTGTTTTTTTGAGGAAGAATTAGCTCTTAGCTAACATTTGTCACCAACTCTCCTCTCTTTTGTTGAGCAAGACTGGCCCTGAGCTAACATCCATGCCCATCTTCCTCCACTTTATAAATGGGACGCCACCACAGCATGGCTTGACAAGCAGTGCTTTGGTCTGCACCTGGGATCCAAACTGGCAAACCCCCGGCCGCTGAAGCAGAACATGTCAACTTAACCATTGTGCCACTGGGCTGGCCCCAATTTATATAATTTTTTGTTTGCATATATGCTTTCTCCATTGTCAAACCGTTGAAATTATTGTTTCTCAGCACCCTGTGCTCTTTTCCTAGAAGTTGCTCAGCCTCCAATATGTGACAGAATTTCTCATTAAAAGTATAGAATACATGACCTCCTGGAAAAAACCCAGAGTGCAACAGGAATTTCTATTCAGAGACAGCACTGGGGGTCTCCCACAGGAGGCAAGTTCCATACAGAAATTATAGGTATTGACGTTTTGAATGCAATATGTAAATTGTAGAATTTCAACTGTTTGCAATGCCAATTTTTGAGAAAATTAGTCATGTTTTGTTTTCTTTTCTGGTAGTCAACTCCACTGCATGGAATCAAGGAATGATACACCAATTTCAGAATTTCTTCTTCTGGGATTGTCAAAGGAACCAGAACTGCAGCCCCTCATATTTGGGTTTTTCCTTTCCATGTACCTGATCACTGTGTTTGGGAACCTGCTCACCATCCTGGCTGTCAGCCTAGACTCCCACCTCCACACACCCATGTACTTCTTCCTCTCTTACCTGTCATTTGTAGACATCTGTTTTACTTCTACAACCATCCCAAAGATGATGCATAATATCCACATACAGAGCAAAGTCATAATCTATGAGGGCTGCATCACCCAGATAAACTTTTTCCTACTCTTTGCTGGATTGCACAACTTTCTCCTTGCTGTGATGGCTTATGACCACTTTGTGGCCATCTGCCACCCTCTGCACTACATAGTTGTCATGAAACCCTGGTAATCTGGAATGCTTGTTCTGGTATCTTGGATGATGAGTGCCTTGAATTCCTTGTTACAAAGCTTCATGGTGTTGTGGTTGTCCTTCTGTACAGAGTTGGAAGTCACCCACTTTTTCTGTGAAATCAATCAGGTGGTCCAACTTGCCTGTTCTGACACCTTTCTTAATGACATGGTGATGCATTTTGCATCTGGGCTGTTGGGTGGCGTTTCCCTTACTGGGATTCTTTACTCATACTCTAAGATAGTTTCCTCCGTACGAGGAATCTCATCAGCTCAGGGAAAGTATAAAGCATTTTCCACCTGTGCATCTCACATCTCAGTTGTTTCTTTATTTTATTGTACAATCCTAGGACTGTACCTTAGCTCTGCTGCTACCCACAGCTCATATTCAAGCACAGTAGCCTCAGTGATGTACACTGTTGTCACACCCATGCTGAACCCCTTTGTCTATAGCCTGAGAAACAAAGACATCAAGAGGGCTCTGAAAAGAATCATCGGCTTGTCATTTATATAAGGAATGATTGTCCTGGGGCAGAAGAAATTCCCATGATTGCAGGACTCAAATCATCAGAGGTAGAAATTGCTATTCTTTGATCAGATTGTAGAAGTAGAGCTTACTCCTTCTATTTATTTCCTGGAATTTCCATTTATTTGAATTCAACTTCAATTTAAATAACTCACTTTATTAGGCTTCTACTCTGATATATAGACAGTTTTTCCCCTTGTCTATTCCCATGCATTCTAAAAGTTTTTCCAATCTTGAATCAGAAATATTTGAATTTTTTGTATCTTACATGGACAATTTAGATTTATTAAAATTAATTTCTTCTCAAATGACATATATCATGTAAAGTAATTTTTGCTAGTTTTCCTGAAGGAATAATCATGAGTTGTATTACTCTTAAGAAACAAAATATGTATACTTGGTACCTAAATCCATTTATATAATTTTGTTTTAAGGAAAAATATGAAACCACTGGTTTTCACTTTGCCATTCTTTTTACATCATTACCTTAACTACCCTTCTTGATAATGTTGAGTTTAACAATGTTCCATTTTATCTCAGTCTATTGATGCTGATGCTATTGGCTAGCAATGCCTAAGGCTCTCACCTGGGCTCATATTACTTATGGAAAACCCCCACAGACATTTCCAAAACAGAGCTTATGCTATGGCTGGACCGGCCTTTGTGGTTCTTATTATAATTGCAAGATGCATCTCATGAATAAAAAATGGCAAACTTTCAAAAAATAAGATTTATTACTCACAGATCCTGGAGAGTACATGACATTCCCAAGGACCATGCAGGGATGTCTAAAGGCAAGATAGAAGGAGAGAGAGAGTGCATGTCAACTGGGGGCTCTGCCTCTGTTGGAGTACACAGGCAGGGTGGCTAGGGTTTTGCATGTTCACTCTTTACTAGGGGTTTTAAAACATAATAGTGGAGTCTCTTTAATAAATTGTGTTAGGTAAACTAGACAGCCACATGCAAAAGAATGAAAGTAGACCACTATCTTATACCTCACACAAAAATTAACTAAAAATGGATTAAAGACTAGAATGTAAAACATGAAACCATAAAATTCCTAGAATAAAACAAAAGAAGTTACCTCCTTGACATCAGTCTTAGTGATATCTTTGTGGATCTGACTCCAAAGCAAGGGAAATAAAAGCACATATAAATCAATGGAACTACATCAAATTAAAAATATTCTGAAGAGCAAAAGAAGCCATCATCAAAATGAAAAGTCAACCTACTGAATGGGAGATATTTTCCAATCATGTATCCAAAAAGAGGTAATATCCAAAATATATAAAGAATTCATATAACACAACAACAACAAAAATCTTAATTAAAAATGGGCAGAAAATCTGAACAGACATTTTTCCAAGGAAGACATATAGATGGCCAACAGGCACATAAAAAGATGTTCAACATCATTAATTATCAGGGAAATGCAAATCAAAGCCACAATGAGATATAACCTAGCACTTGTTAGAATTGCTATTATTAAAAAGATGAGAAATGATAAGTGTTGGTGAGAATGTGAAAAAAAGGGAACACTCATACACTGTTGGTAGTAATGTAAATTTGTGCAACCACTATAGAAAACAGTATGGAAATTCCTCGAAAAACTAAAAATAGAAATACCAAATGATCCAGCTATCCCTCTTTTGAATTTTTACCCAAACAATACAAAAATATTGATTTGTAAAGATATATGACCCCTTATGTTCATTATAGCATTATTTACAATAGCCAATATGGAAACAACTTAAGCATCCAGTGATGAAAGAATGGTTAAAGATGTGGCATATATATAGAATGGAATATTATTAAGCCACAAAAAAGAATATAATCTTGCAATTTGCAACAACATGAATGGACCTTGAGGATATTATGCTAAGTGAAATGAGTCAAAGACAGACATATACCATATGATTCCACGCACATATGGAATCCAAAAAACCACAACAAATAAAACAAAAGCAAATTCATAGATACAGAGAACAGATTGGTGGCTCCAAGAGGGGAAGAGATTGGGGGTTGGACAAAATGGGTAAAGCGGGTCTAATGTATGGTGATGAATAGTAACTAGACTTTTGGTGGTGACTACTTTGTAGTTTAAACAGATGAACTCTAAAGTAGCAAATTTAAAATTTACATAACGTGATATGCTAATTTTACCTAAAACAAACAAACAAAACAGAAGAGGGAAATTAGAGCATGGCGAGGGAAAAGCAGGGCCACTCATGTGTTCACATATCTGGGTTAACCAAGGCTTTTTTTTTTTTTTTTTTTTGGTGAAGAGGATTCACCCTGAGCTTAAATCTGTGGCCAATCTTCCTCTTTTTGATTGAGGAAGACTGGCCTGAGCTAACACCTGTGCCAATCTTCCTCTATTTCGTCTGTGGGTCACCACCACAGCACGGCTGCTGATGAGTGATGTATATCCACTCCTGGGACCTGAATCTGGGCCACTAAAGCAAAGCATGGCCAACTTACCTACTAGGCATGGGGCTGGCCCCCACCCAAGGCTTTTTAAAATGGGAACTCCATGGGTTGGGGTGGTCTGGATACATACCTAGTAGCTCTGTCATACCACTGACAACGTATTTATTCAACAAGATTGTCTTTGAAATGGATGCCTCAGAAATCAAAAACTTAATTCCAGGGAATTACATTAAAATAAAATAGCTTACTGTGACATACTTATACTAAAAACTTGCTACTGTGTTTTATAAGTGTTCTCCTGGTTTTACTGCATTTTTCAACTCGGTGTCCAGAATGCCTGCCATAATCACTGGCAAAATTGATTATCAAATGTACGTGTCTTAGTGGAATCTACATGAAAAGATAAATTTGAATAAATAGATTGACCTAATATGATCTTAGCGTTGGCAACCACCATAAATACAAGGAAGCAAAATTTCAAACCCACCATTTTATTACTATGCAAAATATTTCTTTTTCATGCCCTGCATGTATTCATTGAAGTACAGAAGATTGGTATCCACCAGTGAGGTGGTTTATTCATTGAGTTGAAGAATTTGTTAGTATATTTTATGTTGTAATACTGAATTATCTTTCTGTTTCTGCTTGAAAACTTATAATGCTACCTACAAATATGACTTTTTCAATTGCTCTACAAAATAGTTCACCTTTTAAAATATTTGTCATTAGTACAAAAGGGACAATGAATGAGCAATGTCAATATCATCCATTTCATGTCTACTTAATGCTCAGGAATTTCTTCATTCTTATATCAGAGGTTGATTCACAAGAGAGCTTGATATCTTGCTCAGTTGTGTGATTCAGGGTTACCAGTTCTGCAAACATTCACGTCCTTCCAAACTCTCCTAACTACCTGGAAGGGAAAGACAAGGTATTCATTTGTTAATGCAGTTAGAAGAAGAAAACTTGAATAAGAGAATGGCCACGAATGTTCTCTTCAAATATCAGATCATATGCCAAAAATAAAAAGCAGCAGATTATAATTATAATTTGCCCTCAGTCTTTTCACTTTGATTATTGGTATCAGTTAGCTATTGCTGTATAACAAACCATCCTATGTCACATGGGATACCATAATACCTTTATTATCAAATCAAGTTATATGCTGGGGAGTGGTTCTCATCTCTGCTGGGCTCCTCATGAGAGTGTAGTAAGCTGAGAATTTCTGCATTGTGTCTGAGGTTCATCCATGATGTTGTGAGAGGCTTTAATCTCTTCTGTTTTGAACCAATTCATGGTGAGTTTATTCCATTTTGATATCTAGGTAAATCTTCTATTTACAGAAAAAAGTGAGTTTATCATGTGAGTTAATGAAATTTAATTCTACTGTTACTACACTATTTATGACACTTTGCTTTTTTCCCAGTTAGAAGAAATATCTTCCCCCCCTCTTAAGTGGGAATCAGCTATCTGTGGTCTAGATCCTCAGCCGTGGATCATTAGAGGATTTTATTTAAATAAATTTTGGTGCATGCTTACACAAAATAAACTGCATATTTAAAGTGTACAGTTTGATGAATTAAAGAGGCTTTTCTATTTGTGTGTAATTTAAGATGGTGCTTGTAAGCTTCAACTGATTTGTTACATAATTTTTTAAAATTTAAGCTCCCTGAGCCTCAGCTTCCTTATTTCTGAACGTGATGTGGGAAAATAAACATAACTTCAATTGATATTGAGAGAAATGAATAAGACGTGTGGAAAATTGTTTTTAGTCTAAAGAATGCATTGAAGGATAAAGGTTCTATCTATCTATCTATGTATCTATCTATCTCTGTGTTTGTATACATTGTTCTTTCAAATAAGCACACACACACATGTGTACTCACAGAGACATATACAATTCCATATTTTATGTTGAAAGTAAATGAGAGGAAGTTGGAAGGATATAAATGAAAAGAGTGAATGTTTAAATTAATGTGAAATAAAATAATGTAGAAATATAGACACAAAGATTTAAAGTAAAATGCGTGACCTTAATTTTGATAATGAATTACTATTTCTATCTTAAGATCACAATAAAATCCTAGTCAGAACCATATTTACATTTATTCAATTAAGAATCCCCTGTAGCAGGTGATGGGGCAGACGATTTCCAAATCAATTCATTTTTTAAAAAAATTAATGTGGGTTTTCAACATAAAATGCTCTTACCCAAGGAAGCTAGTGAATTGAATTGGCTACCTTAATCCTCCCTTGCTATGAACAATAGCGTATTTAAAGGTACTGGGGATTAAGATGTGCACGTATTTTGTAAGCCCTTGTTCTACAAAGTATCTTCTGGGTGTGTATTATTTTGTTTCACTTAAGGACTATCATATAAAAGAAACAAGCACAGAATTTACCCCATACTCTGAAATGAGTAAATGCAATATTCCTTAAAAATTGGACGCTGAGATGCTTTTTAGTGCAGAAGACTTAAACTACCTACACCTGACTCTAACATGAAATCACAGCCTTGCTACTCAAAGATGATCCACCGACCAGAACTAAAGCATCAATAGCACCAGGGAGCTTGCTGGAAATGTAGACTCTCTGGCTCCACCAGGACCTGCTGAATCAGATCCGACATTTTTGGTAGGATCCTTGTTGATTCATAGGTTCATTGGAGTTGGAGAGTACTGGTCTAGAATAGGTTTTCTCACCTTTTACCATTAACACTTACAGTAGAATAATAACATTTGGGGGGTGCTTTCCTGTAGATTGTTAGTGTTTATCAGCATCCCTTCAGGCATTGCCAAACATTCCCAGGGGAAAAATCATTTCTGGAGGAGAGCTACTTCCCTAGAAGCATCTTGACAGAATTACAATCAAAGCTCATCACATACTTAGATATAAACTTTTGGCAGACCATTAAGCCCCACCAAGCCCCATTTGTGCAATGAGAATGGAGTTCATAAAGGTACTCCTTCATGGATAAAACATTTATAAAAACTAAATCTGACAATCTCTTTAAGGTGCTAAGCTCAGGTTACAATACATAAAAAGATCTAAATATATCTCTCGCCATTAACAAATATTTTAGAATGAGGGACTGAATGACAGCTCTTATGAGATTTGTAGTTTATGTAAAAAGTGTCATGAAGTACACTGCACCACATAATGCATGTAGTGCCCAAGTTTCATTATCAAAAGAACTCAGTCCCTCCCGACCCTTTTGTTAAAGGAGAATAGACATTGTCTGGAGATATCAAGCGCTGTGTCCCCACCACAAATCAATGCTTTGAAGATACGAGTGACCTAACCCAGACGGATTGCTCAGTCTTAGACTTGGAGAAAACTTTACTCCTACTGAAGATTAGGAGCTGGGAGATTTAGAGATCTGGAAGGGAATCAAGTTCATAGAGAAGGAGTAAAAGAAACCTGAATTTGCTTAACTTCCAAACTTGTCTCTTGGGAACAATCATTAAAAAAAAATGTCTTTCTTTCCAGAACAGTTTTCCACAGGGGATTCATGTTCTTAGATGTTGGAGTAGCAGGAGGGAAATGTGCCTAATGAGCAGATACGGGTAGCTCTAAATACCTTTCCATCTCCAGCCTCTGAGTGTGTAAACTTCGGCTAGATGAAGCATACTTTTGTTTTTTTCTGTTTGTGTTTTTGGAGTTCTAATTCTGGCTGGGGTCCAATTCTTCAATCCTTGCTGCTGTTTTGTCTGGGGACAGAGATTTTCTTTTTTATTCAGGTGAATCCAATAACCCAATTGACCCTGCATGAGAATGTCAAACAGAATGGAAGCCAAGAGTATTTACCTGTTGTCAGCTGAGAGCCAATTCAACTTAGGCCAGAGGCAAAAGATCATTGAGTTTGTTTGCCTTATTAATTAATTAATTAATGTGTTTATGTCAATAGCTATAGAATATTTCAGTGCAACTGTGCTACTTACACTTTTGATGGTCTTCCATATTCATTATCATCAAATTACTAGTATATCAATGCTAGAAGAACGTGTTGAGATTATGTTCAAACCGTGGTTCTAAATGGAAGAAATTTTGTCTGCTGGGGACATTGAGCTGTATCCAGAGGCAGTTCGTCTCTCACACAGCAGAAAGGCAGGTGGGGGCCAGGGATACTGTAAACATCCTCTGATGCATAGGACAGACCCCATCACAGAGAATGATCTGGCCCAGAATGTCAATAGTCCCAAGACTGAGAAAACCTGAGTTGATGAATATCATTAGTTGTAATATTTATAGGTGTCTTCAGGTTGTTTCCCGATCTTGTGTCACTTTACTTTTCCATCAAAAAAATTGGAGAGTACCCCTTTTGCTACCAGTTTAGAAAGTCCAACCCCGATCAAGCTGACAGTTCTTTGATAGTTTTCCAAGGATGATGAGTGCAAAAAACATTTCTTCTTGTTTTCCTAAATCATTACTGTTTCACCAAACTACATAAATGTCATCAACATTTTGACTTGCCTATTATCATCATATGCTTATATTGTATTTTCCCATTTTTCTACAGTAATTAGCATTTCAAATAATTTCTACATATCACATGGTTCAATTGAATTTTAGAAGATATTTTTGACCATAAATTTAAAAACATTTTGTTTAAATATGTCCATCTTATTACTACTGAGGTTCTTGCCTTATTTAAGATGGTTTTTTCTACCTGTAAATTTTGTGTGACTTTTGAAATCTTCATCTAAAATATATTGGTTACTCTTACATTGGGATTGAAGTTCTTTTTCATTTTTTAAGATGCCTGAGGGGAGGCGACCAATTTCATATTCTTCCAGATAGATAGCCATTTATGCCAGCTTTTACTTAGCAATTCAAATTTTCCAACTAAATTGGAATATACCTTTGGCATAGGGTGAATATTCATATTCATTGAGACATAATTCCTGATCCTTCAGCAAATAACAACTGAAAATCTGCTTTGGATAAAATATTCTAGGAATTTTTTGTATATACATATATGTATACATATATACATACTTGTTTCTAGGTTCTTCATAATTTAATTATGAATCTATTCCAATATGATTATATTACTGCTATTTTATATCCTGTTTCACTTATTGCTTGATTCTCCACTCAATTTCGCTTACTACAGTTGTTTTGAAACTACTCAATTTATTTTATTTTATTTTTTTAAATAGTATTTTATTTTTTCGGATGTACATCATATCTTGAATTCTGTGTGCATTACATCATGTTCACCACCCGAAAACTAATTATAGTCCATCCCCTCACAGGTGAGCTTAATCACCCCTTTTGCCCTCCCTCCTCCCCCTTCCCCTTTGGTAACCACCAATCCAATCTCCAATGCTATGTATTTTTTTGTCGTTGTTTTTATTTTATTTTTTTAGTTAATTTATTTTTTTCATTTGAATGATGAAGAATTTATTTTTAAATAATTTTTTTATGATTTTTATTTTGTTGCTTGCAGTAACATTGGTTTATAAGATTATATACATATCAGGTGTACATCGTAATATGTTTCGAAGTTTGTGTAGATTACATCATATTCACCAACCAAAGACTAATTACAATCAATCACCACATACATGTGCCCAGTCACCCCTTTTGTCCTCCTCGCTCCCAGCTTCTCCTATGGTAACCACTAATCCAATCTCTGTTGCTATGTGTTTGTAATTGTTTTTGTCTTTTACTTATGAGTGTGATCACACAGTATTTGACTTTCTCCCTCTGGCTTATTTCACTTATCATAATACCTTCAAGATCCATCCATGTTGTCACAAATGGCCCAATTTCATAATTTCTTATGGCTGAATAGTATTCCATTGTGTATATATAACCTGTCTCCTTTATCCATTTGTTCTTTGGCACGCACCTAGGTTGCCTCCAAGTCTTGGCTGTTGTGAATAATGCTGTGATGAACATAGGGGTGCATGTATCTTTATGCATTTGTGCTTTAAAGTTCTTTGGATAAATACCCAGCAATTGAATAGCTGGATCATATGACAGATCTATTCTTAATTTAGTGGGGAAACTCCATAGTTGCTGCACCTGTTTTCACTCCCACCAGCAGTGTATGAGGGTTCCCTTCTCTTCACATCTTCTCCAACACTTATTGTTTCATGTCACATGGATTGTGCCATGTGTATCCACTATTGTTTATAATTGCTGGAGAAGTTCTCTCCTTACTAACATAATAATTATTAAATATAGTATAATATAATACTAATTGACAGAATAGAATAATAGTTCTGAGACAAGTTCCAATATTCAACTGAGATTCTCTAGGAAAACTTTTAAAGGAAGTTTATTTGGACAACCTGATGTTGGCTCTACAACCAATGGACACATGGTTTACCTGGTAATGTGACTTAGAATCTATATTCTTTTCTCTGGTACACTTATCCACTCATTGTCATAATTGGACAAGGAAGTACCAAGAGGTACTCAAATGGATCACCTGAGTAACAAAGCATATTCTTCCTTGTCCTCTCTGTTTAACAGTAGCCCTAACATCTCCCAATGACAAAGTCACTTACCCAAACCAGGATGGTGACTTCTCTTTCGCTACTTCTTGCTTTGCATGACAAGCTCAAAGTTCTCAGGGGACAGCTGTACCTAAAGTTCAATGGAATTTTTGCAGTTACCCTGGTGGAATTGTTCATCCTTTGGAAAACAGAGCCTCCCATCCAGCTGTGATGAAGAATTGAGGGAAATATAAGCACAAATTCCCCAAGTGGGCCACTGGTCACAATGGTAAATGTTGCCACACCAATCTCCATATCTTGATAACTAGAAGCATGTATTCTACCAAATACATATACAGAATCTTATACTGTTAATTGATTTAGAATAACAAATCCTGAAAAAGGACCCCCTACCCACCTACATGCCATCTCTAATCATTGAATGTGTCACCTTAATGGTGCTTTCAACAAGCCATTATAACGCACATTCAGACTGGCAGGATTTGGGTGGTGCAATGTGTGATACAACAGTGAATCCAATGGTCCTGTGTTCACTGCTACATCTCCTGTGCTGTAATTTGAGTTATTTTGTCTGCTGAAATGTGATGTGAGATCCAGTGTTGGTTAATGAAACATGCTCAATTGCACTAGTTAATGCACTTTGGGTAAGAAAAGAAACTCCATTTCTGGAATATTTGTCTACTTCGATCAAAATCAATCTGTACTGCGAGCAAGTGGTCCAATGTAATTATCCTTGAATCAACTGACCAATGATTTCTTCCAGAGACAGTGCCTCAGGAGAGCTCAGCATTGGTGTTTTTCACTCACAGGTTGGAGATTTGGCATTGACTGTATCTGGATCAACATTGGTTAGTAGGAGTCTGTTATATGGGACCCATGCACAAATTCCTACCCTGAAAACATGGGTACTACATTATTATGTGCATTTTCCAGCCAATACCAAAGGATAATTGGCATCAAATAGAAAAGTCTTCTATTTCCCCTAGTTTGTTTAGTACTTTACCTATAGTGGATATTCTCTGATGGGTGTTTTCAAAGAATACCACGTATTTCATAGCCACTCCAATGTGTCTCCTCACATCCCCTCAAGTCTTCCTTGTTTCCAGTCTTTCAATTATTCTCCATCCATCTCCCCGGGAAACATGCAAAGCCATCTGCCACTGCATATACATATCATACATATTCTAACCTTGAAGCGTTTCTCTTTCTATGCAAAGTGAATGACCAGGTGCATCACCCAAAACTCTATTAGACATACTCCTCCATCACCATTGTCTTTCAAAGCCATCACATATAAAGCTACACCATACATCATCCAAGTTGAATTTTCTCCTTCTCTATCAGCTAATTACAGCAAACCCCTTATTTGGTCATAACTATGACCTGAGGAAGAGACATAGATACAACATTAGTGATATAAGGGGATCTGCTTATATCACAGTGCTTTGGGTCCTTCTCATACCTAATCTTGAATGCACCAATTTAATCTTGTAAGAAATCACTCTTAGGCATGTTCAAGCTTGTTACCTGACGGATCTGAGAAAACACAGCTTATAACGGGCAGTTTTGACCCATTGTCACTTGATGGCATGGTCAGATACTCTCTCTGCCAAGGCACAGTAGAATTCTTGGAACTACTAAAAACTATATGCTTCCATAAATATAGACTTTCTCTGGGACTCTATAAGTCTACATTCTGATTCTGCTATTTGAGCTCACCACAAAATGCATTTGGTATTTCTTCCCACCACTGAAACCTCCAGTGACACAGAGTCTGTTGGAAAGTAGCACAAACATCAAGGCCACCAGCATTTCAGCCAAGATCTGCTCCAAAGTGATTTCCTACTCTGGCTCCACTCATACCTGACACTTTCTGTATTACCCAAATGATTGTTTGGAGAAGTCATTCCAAATGTTGAAAATGCTGCCTCCAAATCCAAAGAGGCCTATCAGACATTGTCTTTCCTTCATGATAAGAAGGGCAAGATAATAATTATTTGTCCCCTGTGTTTACCCCAGAATACTGGTCTCTTAAAAATTTTACTGATATGGTCAGCTTCTGAATCTTCACTGTTTATCTCCCATCCTCTGAGCATATCTAGAGCCTCAATTACACTTGCAAATTTTTTTCACATCCATTACGATTAGCATGATGCTGCTGACAAAATGAATACACGAACACCGGTTATTGTGTAGTAGTCTTCTCCTCTCAAGCTCCTCGAGCTCTTTATTATTATAGCCTCTAAACAAAGCCAGCCTTTTGCCAAAGCAGTGAGTCAATGACCTAAACCTGCGCAAGCATCCCACAATAATGACCTTTCCCCTACACATCTGTTTATAACAGGTTCTTTCATAATGTTTCAAACTCCCAAGGTCCCAGGCTTGTTCCTTTTGAGGAACTGATAAAACATCCTTGTTTGCAAGCAATGTTTTCCCTGGGGCCTTGTGAGTTCACCAGGCAGAAGATTCTGTTTGCAGAAAAGTCCAGCCAGTCTTGTGGATGCCTCGCGTGCAAGAACAACCACATTTCATGCCAGGTCTCCTTCAGCATGATGTCATTGATTTAGTGGGCCACAGTGATGTTCTATAGGTTATTCATATTGTCCAGTTTTAGGAACAGATTATTAGGGAAGATTAGAGAAACACTATTACCCTGGTAAAGGCTATAAATATATACCATATCCATCCAAGAGAGCAAGAACCGTTTCTAGTCCTTCTTTCTGAGAGAGATGGAAAAGAATGCATTTTCCTGTTTCATAGAAGCTCAGATTGTGTTAGTGTGCTGAAGGAATGATACTATATCTGACACACCTGAGGCATATATACATCAAAGGGTATCAGGATTATATGTTATTTCCTGTTAAGCAGATCTGATTAATATAATACCACCAAATTGGAGTATAAATATGCTATTCTCTGAAATGTCTAGAAGATCTAGATCTTCTGTGTTGATATTGTGTGAGAGCAAGGGGTTTAACACAGCTCTGGGGAACGCATAGATGTGTACTGCTGTCAATCCCAGGGCAATGGGAATTGCTTTTGATCATCTTTCCCTATAGATATTAAAATAATGTATCCTCCAGATTAATGATGACATACCAATGGCCAGAAGGTTTGGGACATATTTTCATAAAGTACCACATCTGGCACAGCAACTGTGGTTGAGTTTGCTTGATTCAGTTTGCATCTGATCTGTTTAGATTTCAGTATTTGTATTTTCAGTGTTTGGTATATGGGTATGATTGGGGACAGCACACTCCATTTTTAAGTTTTTGATCATGACACAATCCTCTAGTATTCCACCCAGGATGTAGAATGGCTTTGACTTACTAGTCTATCCAAGAGGACAATTTCGGGGAATTTAATTTGGACTTTTTTTATTAAATTAGTCCTGGTCCAAAGGTTAGACAATGCATGTGGGTGTTCTTCCAGTTTCCAATTGTATTCATCACATTATGCACCAAGGGATTGTAGAAATTATCACAAGTATGTCTATGGGCTTGAAAACACAGTGAGACAATGGTGACTAGGATTCCTATAATCACCTGGCCTCCATATGCCTTCCTAATATGGGTCCATGAACTTTTCAGTCTCCCCCAATATAAGTGACTGCTCAGAGTCCAAGTCGACTGTGCAGAACATCCCAGAATTGTATTAACAAAAGGAGAAGAAGCTGATGTCTTTATCCACCAACTCCTGCCTATCATTTCTTAAGGGACACTCCTTAGTTGTGAAAAATACCCAGACTTTCCAACACTTGGAAGGAGCAGTCTGCTGCAGCCAGAGCAATCTCACAGGAGAGAATCATGTTTAGTTGAGAAAGAAGCTCGTGCTGGCTATGAGGATGAATGCCAATGAGATGGATAGTACTTCACACTCCAAGTTCTGAACTTCTCAACTCTCAGTAATATACTTTTTATTTTAAAATTTTTGCATTTCCTTTCAAACGTATTCTCAGTTCTCTCCCGATACAGCTTAAATTCCACTATCCATTGTTACTTTTCATATACACGCTCAGCTCCCCTCCTCCTTATTGCTTCATCATGTTTGCTTCTTGGATCACACATTGGTTAAAGACAACTCTTCACAGTCTCCATATCAGCACCTATAAAACATGTTGGAGGAGAAATACAGTGATAGTGACTGATTTTCTTTATAGGCATACCTCAGAAATATTGTGGGCTTTGTTCCAGACCACTGCAATAAAGCAAATAATAAAATAAAATGAGTCAAATGATTTTTTTGGTTTCCCAACGCATATAAAAGTTATGTTTACACTATACTGAAGTGTATTATGCATTATGTGGTCTACTGGACAATATCATTATGTCTAAAAAAACCAATGTACATACCTTAATTAAAAATATTTTATTGTTGGGGCTGGCCTAGTGATGTAGTGGTTGAGTTCATGTGCCCTGCTTTGGCAGCCAAGTGTTCACAGGTTTAGATCCCAGGCACAGACCTACACACCACGCATTAAACCACGCTGTGCAGGTTTCCTACATACAAAATAGAGGAAGATCTCCACAGAGGGTAGCTAAGGGACAATCATCCTCAAGCCAAAAGAGGAAGATTGGCAATGGACTTTAGCTCAGTGCCAATCATCCTCACCACAAAAAAAAAGAAAAAAAACAAGAAAACTGGCAAAATTTTGTTGTTACAAAATGCTAACCATAATTTGAGCCTTCAGTGAGTCAAAATCTTTTTGCTGGTGGAAGGTCCTGCAAAACCTGCAATATCGGCAAAGCAAAATAAAGTGAACCACAATAGAACAAGGTATACCTGTATAACCATGCTCCCTAATATCAGGTGTACCTCTTAGAAGTGAACTTCAAACAGATTTCCCCTTACCCACCATTTGCATCTGTGTCTATGTACTCTATCTATTCTCCTTTTACTATAGAGGAGCTTTCTGTGCTTTTTCAGAGCCTCAATCCTACACTTGTGCACTAGATCCAGTTTTGGTCTTGACAACGAGAACCTCACTTTGGCAATACTTCTTTCTTTCTCTGTACTATCTTGTTTTCTCCCTTTAGTGAATAGCAGCATTTTCAGAATAGGAGCATTCTGTTTTCTTCTCTTCTCTTTCATCCACTCATATTGCTTTACCTAGCATCTGCAGTCGAGAATTCTCAGTTATAAATATCTCTAGTTCAGAGTTCATGCCTAAACTTGACTCACACATACAACTGCCTACTTGCTAGTGATATTTGGATGTGTGAATAGTTTCTAAAATCTAAATAGTGCAAAACAGTATCTTAATCTCTCCATCCTTATGGAAAAAATGCATCCTGCTCCTCAGATAGTTAACCACAGAAAATTCAAAGAAAATAATTGAAGTTATTTTTGGCTCCTTTCTGTTTTTAAACCCTATCTATCAGCAAATTTTTTTGGCTCACATTATACTGAAACTTGATCCTATCTCATCATCTTCAGTTCTTCTATCCTGGGTCAAGACATGTCAGTTTTTGCCTGGAGCAATATCTTCAACAGTTTTCTCAGTTCTCTTCCCCTATCCTATATTTCAGTATTCCTCTCAACACATTTTCCATAGTGAGCTTTTCCTAAAAAACATAAGACAGTTGTGTCCTTCTTTTGCTCATTGTTATACTAAATACCAAGATTAAATGCCAAAATCCCTACATTCCTCCATAATCCTAAGTAATTTATTATAGTTCTCCAAATACCCATCCCTGTGCCACTTCAAATGCTATTAATATAATTGTCTAGCTATTCACCCACGTCCTTTGCATATATTTCAACACTACTATGCAAATTCTTAATTCAAAAAAATTCAACTCACCTCTAGTTTCTTTCCTCTTTCCTTTTTTTCTAGACCCAATTATGTTAGGATACTACTTTCCAAATTCTAATTATCTTCTAATAAATCAGGTAACAGAAGCCAATTGGGATGAATCAGTTGCATTGTAATTGGTTGCTCTTTAAAGGAAATATGCATGGATAATTAGCTGTGACTTCTGAATACATTATTCCTTTACAAAAAGTCTCTCATATAACAATTATCTTATTACACAATTTTAAAATTCATATTTCATTTAATGTTATTTCAGTTTTACTCTACCACTAGTGTAAGTGTAAATAATTATGTAAGAGTCTACTGAAGGTCTGTTTAAGAGATTGTTACCAAATACTTTAATTTAAGCCAGACTAAGATAGAGTATTTGGGGATAGAATGTTGTGTAATAGGATTTAATATTTAAATTTAGATTTATTTAGTTTAGTGACACCAATGGCATATATGATCAATAAAAAAGATTTTTTTCCATTGGTCTTTCTGTTTTCCTGTAACTACAAATTATAGATCTATTATTTGTGGCAACAATTCATCTTTAGGATAGGACCTGAGCCAGGAAAATTATCAAGAGTGTATCAGTTAGTGTGGGCTAGGCTATGATGGTTAAAGGAAAGCTGGGTAAAAAAATTAGTAGTTTATAAAAGCAAATGTTGACTTCTTACTCACTGTTCATGTCCACCGCAAGTTGTTTCTGCCTCTTTTCCATATTTTCTACGTTGTAGGGACAACTTCTCTCTGGAATATTGCTGATTGTAGGCAGAGAAAAGAAAAAAAAATACTGAACCCCACGAAGGCTCTCTGTTTTCTTCCTGGAAGGTTCACATATGAATCCTTTTCATGTTTCATGGGACAAGACACTTTCATGGGACAAGTCACATAGCCAGGACTAGGGTCAACAGAGTTGAGAGGTAAACTGCTATGTTATCTATCAATAAAATAACCCCATTATGGCTTTAGATAAAGGATTAGTACGTTATTCTTAATTTTTCTTTTTTTTCTTGCCAGTTTTCATTCTCTGACTTCCTAGAAAACATCAGCTACTTAGGAGAGACTCTAGGGATTGCATATTCTTTGCTACGAGTTTTCCTTGTGAGAATTCGCTTGCTTTGGTATCTATTTACTGCTGTAAATCTGTATGTGCTCAGTCTAAATGCACCCGTGGTCAGCATGGAGTCTTCCCTCAACTCCTCCCCAGCATAGCTCAGGTTAATCATCTCCATCAATCTTAAATATCTGTCCATAAGGAAAGCTTCTTTACACCAAATACTGTGCTAGGAATCCCTGTTATTTGTTATCACAGCTGTATATACTTTACAAAAACTAGTCAAAATTATATTATATTATATATTATATCATTAGTATATATTACATTATATTATTATTATATTATATTATTACATATTATTATTATATATTATATTAATAAACTATCTGACCCTGAAGTGGCCCATGAACCAGCTCAAGCCCTTTTTGGCCATGAACCGGGAGCCCCTGGAGAGTGCTGAATTAGAAAATCATACACAGATGAGAGAGCCTTTGTGGAAGTATAGAAATGAATCACAAAATTTACAGCATATTGTTGAAGAAAATTTTTAAAAAGCCAAGATTGGATGCATGGAAAAGAGTAAAAGGAACAAGTTCACTTTACTCACATCAACCCTCCCCAAGGCAGCATAGCTCAGTGATGAGAGCCCTTCTTGGCTCATGATTTCTCCTGCTGAAGAAAGTGAGACCATGTGAGTGGGCATCTGGCTTCACACATCCGCAACTGTATGAGATGCTTCAAAATAAACACCTTTCTCTTCCACCCCATTCAGAGGACCGAGGCAAGATCTAAATGATTGAGGGGTGGTGAACCACTGGGAAAACAGCCCACATGACTCAGGATGGAATGTATCAAAGGGATGCAGATCTGACTACCCACATCACAGATTCCATTGGGAAGAACACCCATGAGCCACTGTGGAAGTGCCGCCTATAGATTCCTCCAAATATCCCACAGGCACCCCCAGTGTTTCACATGCCTCAGTTACACATATATCCACCCTATTTCTTTCTCCTTGTGAGCACTCACACCAGTGGAGAGAGTGAAATTTTGCAGATGCCTAGTGAGAACACACAGGATACCTCCTCAAATCTTCAGGTTTAGGAGAAAGCACAAACTTGAATATTCAGCACCACCCTAGTGAAAGTAAAAGGGAGTCTGTCAGCACCTGGCCTGGCTTTACAGAATCCAGAGAAGGCATATAAGGAGAAAAGAGAGACAAGGTAGCAGAAAGTTTATTTAAGCAAGAAATGGCCAAAGAATTTCCAAATATGGGGAGAGATGTGAACATCCAACTTTAGAAAGCTAATAGGTCACCACCAAATTTTAATCCAAAATGCTATTCTCCAGGCACATTATAATAAAACAGTCTACAATCAAAGACAGATAATTTTAAAAACCTTTTAGGAGAAAAAATTCTCTCATACAAGGGAAACTCTATAAGGCAATCAGAGGATTTCTCAGCAGAGACTTTTCAGGTTAGGAGAGAAAAGGATGATATATTTAATGTGGTGAAAGAAAGAAAAGTGCCAATCAAGAATACTTTACCCAGCAAAGTTGACCTTAAGAGATGAAAGTAAGATAAAGACTTTCCATAACAAACAAAACTTGCGGGAGTTCGACTCCACTTGAGTTGCCTTAAAAAAATGCTGAAAAGAGTTCTTCAAGCAAAAATGAAAGGTCATTAATTAGTAACATAAAAATATATGAAAATATATGACACATTGGTAAAGGTTTGTTTATAGTCAAAATCAGAATTCTAGTATAATAGTTATATAATTATATATATAAAATATATATAATTATATATAATTATAAATATATAATTATATAATAATATAATTCTAGTATAAAAGTTAAAAGAAAGATGTATTAAAATAAGTAAACTACAATAATTTGTTAATGAATACACAATATAAAAACAGCTAAATTGAGACATAAAACATAAAAAGAGGGGAAATAAAATGGTTGGGTTTTTGATTGAAAAATAGACTATTACAAGTATTTTTTATAAGCTTCATGATAACCACAAAATAAAAAGCTACAGCAGATACGAAAAAGATAAAGAGAGAGGAATCAAAGCATACTGCTGTGAAAAATCACTAATTCACAAGGAAGACAAGAGAGAAAATTGGAAGAAAGAAACTATAAAACATCCATAAAAACAATTAATATGATGGTATTAGTAAGTTTTTATCTAACAATAATCACCTTAAATATAAGTGGAATAAATTTTCCAATCAAAAGGCTTAATATTGCTGAATATATAAAAATAAAATGAGACTCAACTATATGTTGCTTACAAGAGACTCCCTAAAGCTTTCAGGACACAGATAGGCTCAAAGTGAAGGTGCAGGGAGATATTCCATTAAGCAGTAACAAAAGACATTAGAAGTTGCAATATTTTTAACAGACAATGTAGATTTTAAGCAAAAAAATGTCAAAACAAGACAAAAGGGACATTTTAAAGATAAAAAGGTAAATTTATCAAGAGGATATAATAATTGTAAATATAAATGCACCAAATATGAGCACTGAAATATATTAGACAAATACTAACAGATCTGAAGGAAGAAATAGATAAAAAGAAAATAATAGTAGGGACTTTAAAAACAAACTTTTGACAATGGGTAGATCATCCAGACAGAAAATATATGAGTGGACTTGAACTATACTTTAGAATAAAAGGGCCTACTGGACATACACAGGATATTCAATCCAACAGCAGCAGAACATGCATTCTTCTGAAATATACAAGGAATGTTGCCAGGATAGATCATATTCTAATTCACAAAATAAATCCTAGGAAATTTAGAAGACTGAGATCATGCCAAGTATCATTTCTGACCACATGGTATAAAACCAGAATTAAATAATAGGAGAAAAACTAGAAAATTAGAAAACATGTGGAAATTAAACACACTCCTTAACAACCATTGTGTCCAAGAAGACATTAAAAATATACGTAAATCTTGAAAAGAATCGATTAAACTAATAGCTAACTTTTTAAAAGATAAACAAAATGGTAATCCTTTAGTCAGAACAACCAAGCAAAGAAAAAAAGGATCAAATAAATAAAATTTTAAATGAAAGAGTAGTCATTACAACTGATATCACACAAGTAGAAAGTGTTTAAAAAGTATTATAAGAGACTACTACGAATAATAATATACCAACAAATTTCACAACCTAGAAGAAGTGCATAAATTCCTAGAAGCATATAACCTACCAAGACTGGATCATGAAGGAATAGAAAATCTGAAGAGACCAATTATAAGTAAGGTATTGCATCAGTAATCAAAACCTCCCAACAAAGAAAAGTCTAGGATCAGCTTGTTTCACTGGTGAATTTCACAAACATTTGATGAATAATTAGTACCAATTTTTCTCAAAATCTTCCAAAAATAGAAGAGGAGGGAACAATTCCAAATGCATTTTGCAAGAGCAGTATTAGCATTATACAAAAAACAGATGAGGACACCGCAAGAAAAGTATACATCAATATCCCTGATGAATATAGATGCAAAAATTCTTACGAAAATATTAGCAAACCAACTTCAACACCACATTTGAAATAATATGCACCATGATCAAGTGGGATTTATCCTTTGGAGGCAAGGGTGGTTCAACATATGCAAATCAATAAATATGATACACCACATTAATAGAACACAAGATAAGAATCAGATGATTCTCTTGATACATAAAAAGCATACGACAAAATTCAACATTGTTTCATAACAAAAACTTGCAACACACTGAGTATAGAGTGAACGTAATTCAACATGATATAGGCTAGATATGACAAGCTCACAGGTAACATCATATCCAATGTTGAAAATTTTAAAGTTTTTCTTCTAAGAACGAGACGAAGATAAAGATGCCCACTCTCACCAGTGTTTTTCAAAATAGTGTGGGAAGTCCTAAACAGAGAAATTAGACAAGGAAAATAAATAAAAGGAATCCAAAGCAAAAAGGAAAAAAATAAAACTGCCTCTATTTGTAGATGACAACACGCTATGTATGGAAAACTGTAAACTCCACACACACACAAAAAAAACTTGTTAGAACTAATAAACAAATTCAGTAAAGTTGCAGGATACAAAATCAATATACAAAAATCAGTTTTGTTCACACACACAATCAATAAATTATTGGAAAGACAAATTAATAAAACAATCCCAGTAATAATAGCATCAAAAATAATAAAATACTTAGGTATAAATTGAACAAAGAAGCTGAAAGATCTATATACTGAAAAGTATAAGACAAAGATAAAATAAATTGAAGATGACACAAATAAATGGAAAACTATTCTGTGCTCGTGAATTAGAAGAATTAATATTTTTTAAAAGTCCAGACTACTCAATAGATCTGGCAATTAAATGCAATTCCTGTCAAAATTTCAATGGCTTTGTAAAAATAAATTTTAAAATATTCTAAAATTTCTGTGGAATCACAGAAGACCCTAAACAGCCACAGCTACGTCAAGAGAAAAGAAAAAAGAGCTGGAGGTATTACACTTCCTGATTTTAAAATATGTTACAAAGTTTAGTCAAAACAATATGATTGCGGCGGGAAAGCAGAGACATCGATCAATGGAACAGAATAGAGACCTGAGAAATAAACCCACTCATATCTGGTCCATACATTTCCAACAAAAGAGCCAAGAATAGCAAATTGGAAAAGGATAATCTCTTAAATAAGTGGAGATTGGAAAACTGGATAGTCACATGCAAAAAAGTGAAATAGGACTAGTATCCTACACTACACACAAAAAGCAATTCAAAATGGATTAAAGGGTTGAACTTAAGACTTGAAACTATAAAACTCCTGGAAGAAAACATAGTGGGTAAGTTTCTTGACATCGATCTTGGCTTTTGTTTTTGGATTTGACAACAAAAACAAAGGCAACAAAAGCAAAATGAACAAGTGGGAGGACATCAAACTGAAAAAGCTTCTGCACAACAAAGATAATGATCCACAAAATGAAAAGACAACCTCTCAAATGGGGGAAAATATTTCAAAGTCATATATCTGATATGGGTTAACATCCAAAATATATTTAAAATTATACAACTCAATAGGAAATTATAAACAGGCCAAGTAGAAAATGGGCTGAGGAATTGAATAAATATTTTTCCAAAGAAGACATACTAACAGGAACAGGTACATGAAAAGGTCATCAACGTCACTAATATCAGGAAAATGCAAATTAAAACCACAATATTACCTCACATTTCTTAGAGTGGCTATCATCAAGAAGATAAGAGATAAGAAGTGTTGGCAAGTGTGGGCATAAAAGGGAACCCTTGTGCACTGTAGATTGGAATGTGAATTGGTACAACCATTATGAAAAATAGTACGGAGATTTCTCAAAAAACTAAAAATAGAACTAATATATGATCCAGTCATCTCACTTCTGGTGTACCTCCAAAGTAAAAGAAAACAAGATTTCAGAGAGATGTGTGCACTGTCATGTTTATTGCAGCATTATTCACAAAAGCCAAGATATATAAATAACCTAAGTGTCCATCAACATGTGAAAGGATAAAGAAGATGTGGTACAAATATACACAAGGGAATATTATTCAACCATGAGAAAGAATGAAATTCTACCATTCGTGACAATATGGATGCAACTAGAGAGCATTACGCTAAGTGAAATAAGTTAAAGAAAGACAGTTTCCATATGATATCGCTTATATGTAAAATCTAAAACGCCCGAACTCACAGAAACAGAGTAGAATGGGGCTGAACTGGGGGCAAATGGGGAGATATTGGTCAAAGGGTACAAACGCCCAGTCATTAGATGAATAAGTTCTGGGGATATTGTACAACATGATGAAACTGGTTAACAACACGATATTATATACTTAAAGTTTGCTAAGAGAATAGATCTTAAATGTTCTTATCACACACACACAAATGATTAAAACATGAGATGATGGAGGGGTTGACTAACCCTATTATGGTAATCATTTTACAATGCACGTATGTATCAAATCATTCTGTTTTACATTTTAAATTTACACAAAGTTACTTGTCAATTATGTCTCAATAAGGCTCTAAAAAATAAAGTTCGGAGGCAAGGCAAAAGAAAATATACCATGAAACATATAGTAAATGCTGTATTTTACGGACCAAGTTCTATTTTTTATCATGCAATTTAGTACTATCATGAAGACAGTAAAATTGCCTTAAATTTAATGGAACCATTGATTTGAAGTTTACTCATGGTGTCAATGATTCTTAGCCAGTCATTTATATTTGCATTAATTTCCCTGAAGCCTTAAGTTAGCATATGCCAGATATTAAATACAAAACTTTCAACCCTCAATGAAACTGTATTGTACTGTATTTTACAGACATGCAAGGTGGCCTGATGCACACTATTTGCTGAAGGGCAGCATTGAGGACTTCAAGGGTGGCCCAGTGAGAAGGGAGCCTTGCATAGATTTATGTCGTGCTCTTTTTGTTACTCTTTCTGGATCCTGCTAGCATATCAGGCTCCCGTTTTCATAAACACGACACCTTGTATTTGGCCCTCTCATTCAGAAGGCCCTCAGTGGTGAAAGTTGTCTAGCTCCGCACGTCTGTTATGAAGACTAAGGCTTTCCTCTGACATGAGATGTAAGAAGCACTTGGTGGACGTATGCTACAGCATGATGAACCTTGAGGACATCTTGCTAAGTGAGACAAAGCAGTTACAAAGGGACAAGTAATGTATAACCCCACTTATACGACGTATTTCAAGCAGCTAAATTCAGAGAAACAGGAAGTAAAATGGTGGTTGCTAGGGATCGGGAGGAGAGGGTAATTGGGAGCTAATGTTTAGTGGGTGTGATTTCAGTTTGCCAGATGAAATGAAGTCTGGAGATGGATGGCGGTGATGGTGGCACAACAATATGAATGTAGTTAATGCCACTGAGCTGTACAATTAAAAATGGTGAAAATGGTAAATTTTATTTTATACATATTTAATCACTATGATAAAATATAATAATATAAAAATGATCTCCATGATTTCCCATCCTCCTTTCAAGAATGTCTGCATACATTTGATGTTTTTTTGAATTGTTTCAGCTCCTTTTTTTTTTATTTTTTTTATTAATGTTATGATAGATTACAACCTTGTGAGATTTCAGTTGTACATTTTTGTTAGTCATGTTGTGGGTACACCACTTCCCCCTTTGTGCCCTCCCCCCACCCCCCCTTTTCCCTGGTAACCACCCATCAGATCTCCTTATCAATATACTAACTTCCACCTATGAGTGGAGTCATATAGAGTTCGTCTTTCTCTGACTGGCTTATTTCGCTTAACATAATACCCTCGAGGTCCATCCACGTTGCTGTGAATGGGCCAATTTCGTCTTTTTTATGGCTGAGTAGTATTCCATTGTGTATATATACCACATCTTCTTTATCCAATCATCACTTTCTGGGCATGTAGGTTGGTTCCACGTCTTGGCTATTGTAAATAATGCTGCGATGAACATAGGGGTGCAAGGGACTCTTGGGATTTCTGATTTCAGGTTCTTAGGATAGATACCCAGTAATGGGATGGCTGGGTCATAGGGTATTTCTATTTTTAACTTTTTGAGGAATCTCCATACTGTTTTCCATAGTGGCTGTGCCAGTTTGCATTCCCACCAACAGTGTATGAGGGTTCCTTTTTCTCCACAACCTCTCCAACATTTGTCGCTCTTGGTTTTGGATGTTTTTGCCAATCTAACGGGTGTAAGGTGATATCTTAGTGTAGTTTTGACTTGCATTTCCCTGATGATTAGCGATGATGAGCATCTTTTCATGTGTCTATTGGCCATATTCATATCTTCTTTTGAGAAATGTCTGTTCATGTCCTCTGCACATTTTTTGATCGGGTTGTTTGTTTTTTTGTTGTTAAGCCATGTGAGTTCTTTGCATATTACGGAGATTAACCCTTTGTCGGATAAGTGGCTTGTAAATATTTTTTCCCAATTAGTGAGCTGTTTTTTTGTTTCAATCCTGTTTTCCCTTGCCTTGAAGAAGCTCTTTAGTCTGATGAAGTCCCATCTGTTTATTCTTTCTATTGTTTCCCTCAACTGAGGAGTTATAGTGTCTGAAAAGATTCTTTTGAAACTGATGTCAAAGAGTGTACTGCCTATATTCTCTTCCAGAAGACTTATTGTTTCAGGACTAATCTTTAGGTCTTTGATCCATTTTGAGTTTATTTTGGTGTGTGGTGAAAAAGAATGGTCAATTTTCAATCTTTTGCATGTGGCTGTCCAGTTTTCCCAGCACCATTTGTTGAAGAAACTTTCTTTTCTCCATTGTAGGCCCTCTGCTCCTTTGTCGAAGATTAGCTGTCCATAGATGTGTGGCTTTATCTCTGGGCTTTCAATTCTGTTCCATTGATCTGTGGACCTGTTTTTGTACCAGTACCATGCTGTTTTGATCACTGTAGCTTTGTAGTATGTTTTGAAATCGGGGATTGTGATTCTGCTGGCTTTGTTTTTTTTGCTCAGGATTGCTTTAGCAATTCGCGATCTTTTGTTGCCCCATATGAATTTTAGGATTGTTCAATTTCTGTGAAGAATGTTCTTGGGATTCTGATTGGGATAGCATTGAATCTGTAGATTGCTTTAGGTAGTATGGACATTTTAACTATGTTTATTCTTCCAATACATGTGCATGGAATGTCTTTCCATCTCTTTATATCGTCGTCAATTTCTTTCAAGAAAGTCTTGTAGTTTTCATTGTATAGATCCTTCACTTCCTTGGTTAAGTTGATCCCAAGGTATTTTATTCTTTTCGTTGCGATTGTGAAAGGGATTGAGTTCTTGAGTTCTTTTTCTGTTAGTTCATTGTTAGTGTATAGAAATGCTACTGATTTATGTATGTTAATTTTATACCCTGCTACTTTGCTGTAGTTGTTGATTATTTCTAATAGTTTTTCTATGGATTCTTTGCGGTTTTCTATATATAAGATCATGTCGTCTGCAAACAGCGAGAGTTTTACTTCTTCGTTACCTGTTTGGATTCCTTTTATTTCTTTTTCCTGCCAAATTGCTCTGGCCAACACCTCCAGTACTATGCTGAATAGGAGTGGTGAAAGTGGGCACCCTTGTCTTGTTCCTGTCCTCAGAGGGATGGCTTTCAGTTTTTGTCCATTGAGTATGATGTTGGCTGTGGGTCTGTCATATATGGCCTTTATTATGTTGAGGTACTTTCCTTCTATACCAATTTTATTGAGGGTTTTTATCATAAACGGGTGTTGGATCTTGTTGAATGCTTTCTCTGCATCTATTGAGATGATCATGTGGTTTTTGTTTTTCATTTTGTTGATGTAGTGTATCACGTTGATTGACTTGCGGATATTGAACCATCCCTGTGTCCCTGGTATAAATCCCACTTGATCATGGTGTATAATCTTTTTGATGTATTGCTGTATTCGGTTTGCCAGAATTTTTTTGAGGATTTTTGCATCTATGTTCATCAGTGATATCGGCCTGTAGTTCTCCTTCTTTGTGTTGTCCTTGTCAGGTTTGGGGATCAGAGTGATGTTGGCTTCATAGAATGTGTTAGGGAGTACTCCATCTTTCTCAATTTTCTGGAACAGTTTGAGAAGAATAGGTATTAAGTCTTCTTTGAATGTTTGGTAGAATTCTCCAGAGAAGCCGTCTGGTCCTGGACTCTTATTTTTGGGGAGGATTTTGGTTACCGTTTCTATTTCCTTACTTGTGATTGGCCTATTCAGATTCTCCATTTCTTCCTGATTCAGTTTGGGGAGATTGTAGGAGTCTAGGAATTTGTCCATTTCTTCCAGGTTGTTCAATTTGTTGGCATATAGTTTTTCATAGTATTCTCTTATGATCCCTTGTATTTCATTGGTATCTGTTGTGATTTCTCCTCTCTCCTTCCTAATTTTATATATTTGCGATTTCGCTCTTCTTTTCTTGGTGAGTCTCGCTAAAGGTTTGTTGATTTTGTTAATTTTTTCAAAGAACCAACTCTTTGTTTCATTGATCCTTTCTTTTGTCTTTTTTGTTTCAATGTCGTTTATTTCTGCTCTTATTTTTATTATTTCCCTCCTTCTACTGACTCTGGGCTTTGATTGTTCTTCTTTTTCTAGTTCTGTTAGGTGTCGTTTGAGGTTGCTTATGTGAGCTTTTTCTTGTTTAGTGAGGTGAGCCTGTATTGCGATGAATTTTCCTCTTAGGACTGCTTTTGCTGCATCCCAAATGATTTGGTATGTCGTGTTCTCATTTTCATTTGTCTCCAGATAATATTTGATTTCTTCTTTAATTTCTTCAATGATCCATTGTTTGTTCAGAAGCGTGTTGTTTAGTCTCCACATTTTTGCACCTTTCTCTACTTTTTTCTTGTAGTTGATTTCTAGTTTCATAGCATTATGATCAGAAAAGATGCTTGATATTATTTCAACTCTCTTGTATTTATTGATGTTTGCTTTGTTTCCCAAAATATGGTCAATCCTTGAGAATGTTCCATGTGCACTTGAGAAGAATGTGTAACCTGCTGTTTTTGGATGAAATGTTCTATATATATCTATTAAGTCCATCTGGTCTAATTTTTCATTTAATTCTATTATTTCCTTGTTGATTTTTTGTCTGGATGTTCTGTCCATTGGTGTTGCATACATTTGATTTTTTAAATTTAGAATTCTCACAAATAAATCATGACTACAAGGGGCACATTGTTATCTATAAAGACACATTCATTCTGCATTTAAAAATACCACTAAAGGTCTTTTATCTCCCTAAAGAAAATAATCAAATAATATCCTAGTCCCAGACAAAATATATAACATTCTTTTTAAAATCCTGACTCAATATAATTTTGAATGTTTTAGAATATATTGTCCTTCATCTGAGCTTTATTTTTCTTCCTTGCTTCCAAATATCAATTTTCCTTTATGTTTTGTTTTCTTCATTCATATAATAAATAAATTTCAGTTTTTAATTTCCCACTTCAAAATTTTTGTTAGAGAGATTAATAGGTGCAGTGATTTTTTTATGAAACATTAAATAAAACATTAAATAAAAAATTAAATTAAATTAAACCCAGATACATAAATTTAATTGTATATGCTGTGTTCATTAGAATTCTAATGTGAGCATTTAGATCAATTGAATAGTAAGATTTTTTTTTCCCAAGAGAATTGATCTCAGAACTATAAGTCTCTATTGAACCTCTCCTAGTTTAATTGGTGGGTTGGGATCATAGTCCCTGTGATGTTACCTGCAAAAATAAGCTATACCCTAAATCTAGGCACCATTGGTGGTGTCATGTTTCCCATTGTCTTTTTGATCCTTGTATTCTTATGTCAGTGTCTGCACAATTAAGGAAGTAGTCATCTTTCATTCTTTATAGGTTAACTGTGGCAGACACAGACCTTTACTAGGCATCTCAACCAAGTGTTCTAGCCAGGCTGGCTTGTAGTATACAGTGGGAGGTGGAGGATTCTTCCAGTCTCTGATTGGACAAGTCCAAGGCCTGGACTTGGGTTCAGTTAGGACCACTGCCTGAGCTCTAGTTGGGCAGATCAGCTGGCTGGGCTCTGTGATCTGGTGGTTCCACTAGCTGAGTTCCTCAGATATTCGGGGCCTCTGACTAGGCTCCCTGAATGGACGGGACCACTGGCTGTTCTCCATAGTCAGGTGGGTTCTCTGCTGGGCTCTGCAGTAGGGCATAGCGGCCAGCTGGGCTTCACATTCTGGCGGGGTCACTGCCCTGGCTCCCAAGGACGCATGCTGTGATTCCTGCCGAGCAAGTGCCACTGGCAAGATTCTGCAAATGGATGTGGCTGCAGGCTGAGCTCTCTGGCAAGGCAGTCTTGCTGGCTGAATTCCATGATCATGCAGGGCCACAGCCTGGGCTCTGCAGTTACCTCTGGTTAGTTGGTGCCACAGGCTGTAGTACCTGGTCAAGTGGTCCACTGGCCATACTCTGTTTTCAGCAAGGCTGCAGACTGGACTGCATGATTAGGTGGGTCCACTGGTTGTGCTTGGTCGGGCAGGGGCACCAACTAGAGTCCCAGGTAGGATGGGACCTCAGATATGCTCCAGGTTTGTGTGAGGCTGAAGGCTGAGATATGAGTCTGAGTAGGGTTGCTGTCTCTGCTCTCCAGCCAGCTGGAGTCACAGGCGTGGCTCCTTGGGTGAAGTGGACCACTGCCTAGAGGTCTTAGCCTGACAGAACTGCTGGTTGTACTCACTGGCCATATAGTGTTGCAGTTTATCTCCAAGGACGGAGAGAGCTTCTGGTCAGATAGCACTGCTGGCAGGGACATAGTGTTACCACCAAGATCTGTGACTGGTTGGTGAGCCTTGTCCCCATTATTTTGCTCTAGGCTGACCCTAGGTGGTCTAGCCCTGCCAGTTCACCTCTGTTCGCCATGGCTTGAGAAAGAAGTAGGCCTCCTGGGGAGCACCCCACAATTCTAGGGGAGCTGAATGTCTGCCTTGGGCTCTCTGTTCCCCACTGGAGAAATCACAGGTGATGGGAATTCCTCTCAGTGTAGTTTGTTGCTGGCCTGGAAGAAGGTAATACATTTAAAATGAAACCACTCCTCTGACTCTTCTGTCTAATGTAAGTTATTTCAGCTTTTGTGCTCCTGAAGGGGGTCCTTCAGCCTCACTCCAGGTTTTGGATTTTTCACAAAAGTGTTATTGTCTGTGAGTAGTTGCTAATCTGTATATTTGTGAGGGAAGCTAAAGCCAGGGATCAACTATTCCACCATCTTGCTGATGTCACTTCTAAATTTTCAGTGTATTCCTTAGGGAAACATTTATTTTAAACATCTACATTGCGGCAGGCCATGTGTTAGGCAATGGGGAGACACCTGAGATAAAAGTGGGTAAAATATCATAACTCCTGGATTTACATTCTACTGTAGAGAATTGATAATACACAAATCATGGTAAAAAATGTCATGAGTGGTTAATGTGAATAAAAATAAAACAAGGTAAGGGACACATGACTATTTCACATTGATTTGACACAGAAGTCCTCTCATAATCAAATAGTGACCTGAGTAACTGAAGAAATAACCCACAACTTTTCTGGAGGAAGAGATTGCCAGGCAGAGAAAATAGTAATCTTTTTCCTTTAGTAAGTATGCTAAACCCAAAGTTATTTGTTGATATGTCTAATAAGTCTATCTTGTGTTATCTTGCATTTTATATTATTTTATATTCTCTGCATCTTTTTATTTTAAAAAGTCTTTCATTATGTGGTCTACTTATTTTTTCCCATTTAACAAGATTTGTGTATTTGTTCAATTATCTTTTCATGATACTTTTATAGGGTATAAAAGATACTTTATAAATAGTGAAATATTCTTTATCTTCTTTCTCTTCATACAGTGTCAATTGGTTCCCTAACATGAGCAAGAGTAAAATACCTTCTAAAATATTTCTCTCTTCTTTCCCTTATCATACAACCTTAGTCAATATATCTTAGTGTTTATTATGATATATTCATGCTTCATCTTTCACTACTTGATTTATTAACTTTAAATATTATTTTACAGCCACATACAAACCATGAATCAACCATTCAGTTTAAGCTCCATCATTTTCTTCAAATTCTCTCCTAACTCAAGTCAATTCCCATTTGACACATTTCTGTTGTCTGACCATCACCTCTTCTTGACTGGTCATCAAATGTCTGGATTCTTAATTTCTACATCATGGTGTTCTCTAATTGCTGAAATTGTTTTATGAAGAGTTTTGTTGCTGTAAATCAACTTTGAACATTGAATCATGGTTTAGACCTGCTTTATGGCAAGAATTTTCAGTTAAATTTATTTATTCTGATATGAAGTTTGCTAATTATTTTTTATTTTCTCTTTAGTATTTTTTTGAAGGACAGTGCATTTTCATATGTTATTGTTTAAGGATTTAATTTGCTTTTCTACTTATTACCAGGAAGATTCCATGGGGTTTCAGACAGGAGATCTTTACTGGTTTCTCAGGCTCTGTTGCTTTGTTCTATGCATTCCAGCAGGTTTCTCAATGTCAGACTTCTTGTCACCTCCTCATTCCTGGCCATGACTGGGATGGCAATCCCTCAGGTTAGACCATGCTGCACTGTTAGCTCTACCACCTCCTCCCCTGGCTCTCTCCAAACCTGTCTCTTTCCTTGTCCTCTGATTGCTCCCTACCCCCTTGTCTATCAGACATGTGCACAGCAATCCACACTGATGGGAGAATGCACTCCTTATAGAAGAAGGAATTTTCTGATATTTTGGGGGTCTTACCAGTGACCTTGAATGCCACGCTACTTCCTTCCAAGGCCTCTTGATACCATTCTAGGTTTTCTGTACCAATTCTGATGAGTCTCAGTACCTTTGTTCTCCATTACATGTAAATTTTAGTTAGTGTGTTTTCTTCGTCTCCTAATTACAGAGAAGGTACCATTTGTGGTTTCTTTTGTTATTCATTTTCCTGGATGTTTATTATATATTTTAAGAATAAAAGTAGCAATATTAACATTAAAAGACTAACTAAAGGTGTATACTAGCACCCAGAGCTTTGTTATTTATATTTGAAAAGTTTTGCTCTCTTTGCCTGTGTGGAGAAGATGATTGGGATAAGGATGCACAGGATTTTCAGTTGTGGGACTCTGGCAGAGGTCCAGGTAGTACGTGATTGTGACTGGGACAAGGAACTGGTGGAGAAGGTGATGAGGGGACATTGGCAGATACACACACATCCAAACACACACACACACACATACGCATATATGTATATGAGGAAATTTTTTCTCAGTACATTAGTTAGCATGTACATTCATCATTTAGCCTGCAAATTCGTTTTTCCACTGTTCTTTCATTAGCAAAACTAACAATTAATACCATAGGGCATGAACAAAGTGCTTGTAGAACCAAACATTATTTTCCTCTTTCCTCTTCATTATTCCAGTTCAAATGGAAACTTTCTTTTTGTGATTCTTGATCACAGAGGGATTTTGTACTATTTTATTTCTACTTTATCTTAAGGAAATAAATTTTTAAATTCCACAGCCTTTGAACTTAGAGAAATTATATATTGCTGTAATAAGCCATTATCTCATAAATATTATGTATATATAATAACGTATACATAAAAAGTAATATATTTTCCAACAGTATTACAAGCCACAAGGAATCAATATCAAGACCTACATAGACTTACCATTTCAAGATCTTCATCTTGTTTAATGAAGATGGATACACGAAAAATATATATATGTTTTACTGTGCTTTTGGGAGTGCCAACGTTAGGATGGGTTTCACTTTGTGGTCCACACCCTGCTGCTTTGCATGGGAATTTACATGTTTGCTATTGATGATGATGCATATCAGATGTTTTGCCTTTGATGGCCACTGACCAGATATGGCTGAGTATTTGTAAGTCTTCTGTTTTACTTCATTTTTTCTTGTATTTTGACTTAGATTCTGATGTGATTTTATGTATACACACTCATAGATATGGGATAATATATACATGTATTTCATTTTATGCAGACTGCATCTTATTTTGGTTTTATGCTTGGCAATATCACTTCAGTAGTAGTTTTTAAATATTAGAAAAGATATTTGAAAATATTTTGAAATAAAACATTTGCCTAAAAAGGAAAAGAGGTCAGTTGCATTTCTGAATAAATAGACCATTATAATATGCAAATATATCAATTTAAAAATGGACAAAATAAAAGAATAGGTAAAGCAAAATTTAATAAATGCAAATAAACAAATAATTTCAACCTACAAATAATTGTTAAAATAATGATTTTCACAAATTAATAGAGGGCTTAAAAATAATAAAATTGAATTTATTCATGATGAGTTGACATGAGCAGCTTTCAAACACTCCACAAAGAGCATTGCACTTCATCTGTACGATTTTCAAACTATATTCATTTCATGTCTTTTAGCAAATAATTCGATTTCTAGGAAACACTAAAGTAAATCAAAGTATGAGCAAATGCAAGCAAATTTGTTGCATTATCAATCATAGTAATAAACTATAACCAAGTTTAATGGCATAATAAAACAATTGTTAAGTAACTTTAGCTACAAAATGAAAATGCATTCAGTCTTTGAAAATAAGATTTTCTTTTTCATTTTTTTAAGTTTTTGACATAGGATAATCCAGAAAAACAAGATTAGGTTTATATACTAAGCAAGTATACACAGTATATAGTAAGGTATCAAAAGTTTTAAAAATAGATCTTTATTTAAGAAATTGTTATAGTATAATTTGATGAACGTACTTCAACATTTGGATTTTAAAGGACAAGATATGAAGCTTTTGTTTCAAGTGGAATTACCTACAAAAGAAAAAGCCAAGATAAACTACTTTTCTAACTCATCCCTAAATACTTGTAAGTTAAACTACAATAATAAAGAAATATGAAAAATAACTGAAAAGGAGATAAGTGAAGAGAAGGAGGTGGGAACTGAAGGAGAAATGTGTCTGTGAGATTGCTTCTCAGCCTTAAGTTAAAAATGTCAGCAGCTCAAATTCTGCTTGAAGCTAATGCCAGGATCCAAAACAATGAGTGGTCATCAGATTGATGCTAAATTGATTCTGATCTGCTCTCTGTCCTCTCTCTTCAAGACCATCTCTTCAGCAGTTCACTTCTCTGCCACATCACTTCAATCTACTCTCCATGCATGAGATATACTATCACTAACAACATCTAGTCTATATTTCTGTGCAGATATCTAAGTGCTATTTTTCCTAATGCTTCCTCCATATTTGTCTGCCATTGTAGAATTATAAAGTACATGACGGCAGGCTCTTCTAGGAGTATAAAAGCAAAACTGGTAGAATAGAGCCTCATAAATGAATATCAGTAAATCTAGAAATGTCTTTAGTAGAGGAAGAGTGAGGGGCAGATGAGTATACCTTCTTGGATGATGGATGGAAACAAGAGGGCATTTTGATGATGTTTGCTTTAGAGTTGTTCCCATTAGAAAGAGTGAAATCTGTTTCAAGGAAAGAGAAAGGAGAGCCCTTTCCTGTCAAAGGATGTACATTGAGGAAAGTGCTATCAGTCTTTAAAACATAGCTGAAAGTTATAAAAGGAAGATAATCATATTGGAAACAATCTCAGCTCACCAATGATCACCTCATCATTTTCTTTCTCCAGAGTTTTAATCCGTTTATGAATTGAAGTCTGCAGGAAAATGGAGGTAAACAACAACAGTTCTGAAGAGGGATTTCTTCTCCTGGGATTTTCAGATCAGTCCCAGCTAAAGACGATCCTTTTTGTCTTAATTTTGCTCTTTGATGTCTTGAAGCTTCTGGGGAAGACTGCCATCATTTTGGTGTCTTGCTTGGACCCAAAAACTCCACTCTTTGATGTAGTTTGTCCTCAGTAACCTTTCTTGTGTGCACATTTCTTGCACCATCAGTGTTGCCCCACCGTTGCTGCTTATCATGAATAAGAAAGAGAAGATCATGAGCTATGTTGTATGTGTGGCCCAGCTCTATGTGGCCACAAGGTTGGGTTCTACTGAGTATATTCTCCTGGCAGTCATGTTATATGACTGCTATGCTGTTGTCTGCTGTCCTCTGCACTATGCAATCATTATGCAGCCTCAATTATGTGCATCCATGGCCAGCATAGCATAGTACAGTGGCCTTATCACCTCTCTAATTCAGTGCTCCCTTACAGTGCAACTGCCTCTTTGTGGTCATTACAAACTGGACCACGTTTGTGTGAGGTGCAAGTGCTCAGCAGACTGGCCCGTGTGGACACAAAGTTCAATGAGGTAGTACTCCTTATGGTCAATATCATCTTTTAAATTGTTCCTCTGTCACTCATCTTTGCCTCCTATGGTTTTATAGCCCAAGCTGTGCTGAGGATCAAATCAGCAGCAGGGCGCTTAAAAGCCTTTGGGACTTGTTTCTCCCACCTGATTGTTGTCATCATTTTCTATGAGACCATTATCTATATGTACCTTCAGTCAGTCAAATGTTGATCCAAAAACCAGGAAGATTTTGTCTCTCTTTTCTACACGATAGTCACAACACTCTCAAACCCCGTTATCTACACTATGAGAAACAAAGATGTGAAAGGGGCCTTGAGGACACTGGTAAAGGGGAATGATCTTGGTTCAGAAAAGATATCAGCTGTAGGTACAACCTGAAGTAGGCTATTCTTAGCTCATAGACAGTTGTTCAAAGTATTATTCTCTTGTACAACGCCATAAGGAGAAGTAAAAGACATAGAACTCTATAAGAAGCTAACATACTCAAGCCACAATAGTGTTTCTTTTGTCCCAAACATCCTTCTCATGAATTCAAAGACTCTATGCTCTATCTACAGAAAACTCTTTGCTCTTCCTCAACTGCACCATCAAATTTTATGCAGAGATTATTTAACCCTGGAGTGCTAGTCTGTCTGGTAAACCTCTAATTACTCCTAAAAGCTCAACTGAAATGTTACCTGCACTTCCAGCTGTCTTGAAACACCATCCATCTCACCCTCTTGGAAAAATTAATTGTTTCATAATATATGTCCCCATTGAACATGAAATATACTCTATTTCTACATTATCACACATATTATCTATATATATGTGTGTATATATATAAAATAAACATTGAAATAATATATGACCATTTTCCTACAACGTCAGTTTAAACAACAGAATGGACAAGTCTCGCTATATTAGCTCATTTATGTTAGGAGAAATACAAATATAATACACTGATTACATTTGTGGCAAAATATGACATTAAATTAATAAAACTAATCAAATAATAAGCTTTCATTAAGCAGACCAATCCATGCATGATTCAGCCTCATTCCCTTTTCTTTAAAGTGTTTAGAATTTGAGCGAAAGTGAAAGAGCATGTATTTCATTCTCTCTGTCTCTCTCTCTCTCCAAAGAGGGTGAACTTCATCAATTTGTCTACCTCAAGTATTTTAAGAGATTTGCACAAGGAGAGAACAATTTATTTAATCTAAAATCTTAATTTTATCCCCATCTTTCATTATGATATCCACAGGGAAAAGAAGAGGCACAAGAACAAAAAGTAAAATTGGTACAGTATCTCTGTGGGCTGTCGTGTGATTTAGACTTATGATGACAGAAAAGAAAACTGAGGTTTATCTAAATATCATCTTTGTACCAGAATATTGATATCAGTCTACAAAATAAAGTTTGGACCTGTCTCTACTGCCAAAGGTAAAACTGATTGCAAAATGAGTGCACACATGAGAAAATCACTTCAGGAGAACTTTCTGAATGAATCAGGGATGCCTCTCCAAACATACTCCTGTCCAATTTGCTTAAACATCTTTACAGAAACTAAAATGATGAATATTCAATTTAATACAAAGAAGAGGCATAGAAGTCTGGTTGAATTTGTCTTCCAGAATTTTGTTATGAGAATTCCCCCCTCAGTAATGGAAGGAAGAGTTTGGAGTGAAATAGAACATGGTTAGGAATACCAGCGCTCAGTTACAGCCCTGGAGGAGAGCAGCAGCTCGACAGGAAACCTCACAGGATAGAATCACCACTTCTTCATGCTCAAAAGCAAGACACAGAAAAGAATATATATGTGTTGGAATGTAAATCAATTTAAATTAAATACAGCCTCTATGACACAAAATATCACATTTAATAAAACAAACAGCTAAAAAAAAGAATGTCAGATAGGAAGTAAAGGAAGCAGTACAGTATGCAGAAAAAACTGCTAGGAAAAAACATGAAAAAACAAAATCAAAACTCACTTAAAGGTAATATGAAAAAGAATTTCCCCCAGAAACAAAATGAAATTTTTACCATACACAACAAATTAAATGTTAACAAAATTCAGAAGTACACATAAAATGAAATAAAGAAGATAAGTATGCTTACTATCTACAACAAAGAAGTAATAGGCATTTTCCCAAAAAAATAAACCAGTAAATAAATAACGTAAGAGAAGCGACAAACATATAAAAAGCAAGCTAAACAAAAGAACTTAATCTTAGATGAAAAGGGAAACACATTTGAAAATATCCTGTTACTATTTTACTGTATGTAATAGAGTTTCTCTATAATATATTTTTACGGCCTTTCAATCACAGTGCATGTACAATTTCATACTATCTTTTTTTATTTATATCATTGTGAGCATTTGTATTGTGATTGGATAATCTTCAAAAATATCCAGAATTTATAAAAATTTTTCCCTACAATTAGATTCTTTGTGTGCTTATATTTTTCTTTTCATTAATAACTACATTGAGCACACTTTCACATTTGAAGTCTGTGTTTATTATTATGTACTTATAAAGTATTTTCAGAAATGCAACTGGTAAGCCAAAAGCAGGGACACATAAGCCAATTTACACACATGACCAATTTGCTTCCCAAAACATTTTTCCATTTTATTCTCCAAAAGAAAAAGATGATCTTGCCTAGATATATAATCATTCAATATTATAATCATTTTTAAACTATACAATGAAAATGGCGCAACATACATATCGTTCCACCACCCCTCCAAATACCATGAAGTGATAGAAATGTGTTTTCTAAAATAATAAAAAAGCAAGAAACTGATACCCTCTATAAATGAGAAATATTGAAAAATTCAAGGAAAAGAGAAAACATAGGGTAAGATCTCAGAAAGAAAAACTAAAGGAACCCACAGTACAAACTCTAACCCAAATTGTAAGTAAAATAACTGGGAACACTTTGAACCTTGAAGCTCATAGACGCAGACACAGGAATTATAGAGGTTCATTTAGGATGATCTGTGGAAGAGGTGAGGATGACGACTCCCATCCTTAATATGTGCCAAGAAAAGCTATTTAACCCCAGGAATGAAACAGAAAGAAAAGGAATCACCATAATGCTCAGCAGAAAAACTATAGTCTGTGCCTCCATATGAGAGGGAGGATCAGGTAACAATAGGGTAAAGAAAACAGACACTCTTAGACATAAAAAAGAGTATAAACTGAAAAATTTTCACATATTTAAGGAAAAACAAACTCACGAAAGACAACCTCTAAAATTAAAGGGAAAAAGAAGAAAGAAGGAAGGAAGCTAAAAGAAAAAGAATTAATACTGATGAAGGAGTCTCAATAAAGTAAAATAGAAATTTTAAAATAGTTTCAAAAGTAGTGGGAAAGATAAAAGCAAGTGAAAATATGTGATTTTTAAAACGTTATTAAATTTGGAAGAAAAAACAGTAATATAACAATAATAGGATGGACACAGCTGAAAAATAGTTTATTAAATGAGAATAAGGTCTATGCATATGCCCTGAATGTTGTGGAAAAAGGAAAAACAGTATATATATCATAAAAAGTATAAATATATATAAATATATACTATTTATAAATATATATTAGTAAATATATTTATCCATATGCATTGTTATATATTATATATTAATATAATGGGATATATATAAAACAAAAAATGGCAAAGATGTGGAGGCAGTAGTATGATAGTTAATCATCACCCTGTCTAAACAAAACTAGCAAAAGAAAAACACCCACTAATTTGTATGACTTGTAGTGTTTTCCAAAGTCCGTAGTGTGAACACTCCCACCGTGGTAAATTCAAGTTGCCAGTGTGATGTCACTGATTGCAGAGGTGGGAAGGATGCACACAATCTCCTCTCCCTGGCCAGTGCTCTCCTTCTCCAGCACACGGCTGCATGCACAGTGCACCAGATGACTCCTCCAGGACACACTAAATAAAGAAGATTAGCAGGACAAAATGATAGAGACTGACTTTCCTGAAATGAGGAAAAGTACCTGTCTCCAATATCACAGAGATAATCTAGGTAATGGACTGAGTAAATAAATATAAATCTTGAAAAATTCCCAACAGTACACATCTTATTAACGAACACAAAAACTATGTTCTCAGAGAAGGAACAAAACATCTATATACAAACTAGATTCGCATGTAATAATTTATTAGCCACACTGGATTCTATAAGATATAACTAGAGTTTTAATAATTCTATACCTATTTAATGTGATAGTAAGTGACAAAGTAAATCAAGTCAATTTTGGGACATAAAAAGCTTCTGAATCATTAGCAAATACCTACTTTCTCTAGAATAATTGCTTAAAAGTGTACTATAGTAGAGAATAATATACTGGTTAATGAAGATGATCTAGTTTATAAGAAACTGTAAACAAGTAAACCTATTAGTCACATCTAAATAACATTTGATATACATTTACAGATGCAATATATTTGTAAAATCTGGAAATAAAATCCTCAAAGAATCAATATTTAAAAAGTGAGGGAAACATGGAAATACAGGTAAGATAAAATGTATTTTCTTTTGTGTGTGTGTATTGGAAATCTATGTCTATAGAAAATATAGTTTTAGTAAAGATGTTTGCATTATTGTCATGCCAAATAAAATGATAAGTAAAAGAGACATTTTTCAAACCAATAAAAAAGGTAATAGTGGATAGGCACTGAAAACTCAGTTACTCAAACAAGAAGAAACATTAAAAAATAAAAAAGAAAGAACAAAGTCATAGGCTAAATAAAAATAAAATTAAAACATCTAGAAATAAATATATCTATAACCATGATAAAAATTAGTGGATTAAATTTGACTATTGAAGATACCAGCAGTCATATTGAGTAAACCAATGTAATCTATACATCATTTATAGAAGACACACTTTAAATATTCAAGAAAAGTTTAAGTTAAAGGAATGAAACATGATGTAGCATTCAACAGAATATATAAAACAATATAATGAAATCGAAATGTATTGGAGGAGAGTTGAATTGAGAAGATTTCTCTAAGAAGGTATTGTTTTTGTACAGAGAGAAAATAATAGACTTGTAAATATTGATAGGGGAAGTAATCCAGGAAGGGGAAGTAGCAATTGCTAGAGTTCTGAAACAAAAATATATCTTCCCAAATAGCAGGAGCTGCAATAGCTCTGGAAGCCTAGAAAGTGAGACGGAGAAAGTCAAAGATGTTTAGAGAGGTGGGCTAGGGCAGACACTCCTGGGCTTGGGCCAGAAAAAACCATTTCTGTTACAGGGCTGTTATGAGGATTAAATAAGAAATCTCCTGTAAAGCATCACAACAGGGACAATAAAATAAATAAAAAAGCAACTAGTCAGATTTCAGTGAGGTGGCTACTGATTACAGGAAGTTAGTATCTTACATTTTAGTCGAAAACAGCCAATTATAAAAGAGAGCAAAAAGAGAGCCCTTCCACAATACAAACATTGCAAACAAAAATACTAAGAAATGAAGAGCCACAAAATGGGCAATGTTGATAAAGTCCCTATGCTAACATTAAAAAGCAGGGGAACAAGGCAGCCTCCATCACATTTCTGCCATCTAAATCTCACATGCACCCCATTATTAGAACCTAAGTCACAGGTGAAATCTCAGATACAATGGTGTATGTACACTTAGATTTTTTAGCTTTTCAGCTTTAAGAGTGAAAAAGAAACATCTGAAGAATGTGGAAATGATGACAAGCAAACCAATCACAATATCCATTAGGGCTGCATTTGTTATTGCAAAATAAATTTAGATTTTGCCTTTAATTGAACATAACGTCCTTTCTCTCTCAATAGATGTGTCTATTCCATTTCCATTTATGCATATCGTAAATATATTTAGTTTCCTTTCTTACATTTAGTATTGTAGTGCTTCCTTTGTTCTTAACTTCTTTTGTTTTTTCTTTCTCTCTCTGTACAGTTAATTATGTTATGTATTTGTGTGTCTGTGTTTGAAAACCTGTAGAGTTTTTAAGTTCTTTTGATTACGGTTATAGTTCAAATAATATAATTAAATGTCTACTTCAATATTTTCACAGCACCTATTTGTTATCCTTCAAGAAAAAACAGTGTATTTACACATTTTACCACCCTTCCCAAATTGCACGCAGTTTGTTGTTTTTAGTTTTATTATTCGTATTAAAACTTTTTAGAATATACATATAATTATTTTAATTAAATGCTCATAATTATATCATTATTAACTGATTCATCAGCCTTATATTGTGAATCAGTTACTCTGTCAAGGAAGCTATGGCTTTTGAAAAGATATAAAGGACCAGAAAGGCTTGTATTTATTGGGGGAGAAGTAGTCCTTATTCTTATGCCCACATCAATCTCACCAACGTCTGGATCTTGCTATATTATCTTTCACGTTGTCGTGATTTCTGTCATTTCTATTTTGTTTTTAGCCACGCCTTCATTTATTTCCGTAATGTAGTCGTATTTTCTCATGTATTATTATGAAATGATTCTAAAACTTATCACGAGTCTTTTTAACATAGTTTCTCCATTCATCACTTCATGGGCTAAGATTTGTCCTCAACCAGTTTTAGTATGAAGTACACATGGGTGTTCTATTTCCTAAAGCATGACCTATTTGAAATTCTTTTTCCATTTCTATAAAACTGGAAGAATGGCTTTACTACCTAAAAGATACAGCACTTATAAGTTTGTAAATATCATTGTTTTTTCAATTATTTATTATCATTAAATAAAATTTGAGATCAACATGATATTTGCCTCTATACAGGTGACAATATTTTTGCACAGATTTTTCAGGAAATTCTCCATTTAGACTTGTAGTCCCATATTTTTAGGGTATATCTAGATATAGAAATACTATCGCACTTTGAAAAATATGTCGGGGTATATATTTTCATTCTTTATTTTAGTTATATTTTTAGCTGTGGTAATTATATTTTATGTTTTTCAAATTTTTCTTGGTTTCCAAAACAATCACTAGCTCCTCTAAATCTTCAAACTTTTCTTATTTTATTTCCTCAGGAATAATAAGCCTCTTTTTCAAGTCTTTAAACATTTTTAGCCATTTACATACTTCTTCTTTTTTAACATTGTTTTATTTTTTAGTTTTTCTTTTCTCTTACATAGCTTTGTTGACTAAATGTTATTCTCTATTTTGCTTTATACTTACTCCTTTAATATCTCATGTGTAAAATTTGAAGTCTATTACAGAGAAATATCATATTTTATTACATTTTTATTTCAAGAGAACCAACTTTTTATAATTTGTGTAGATATCATGTAATTTTTCTATACTGCTTTTATTTCCCTTTTCTTTTTGATATATGATGCTGCCTAAAGTGAAATATTTTATACATTAAAGTAATATGTTTCTATTCCTAGCTATCAATGTATTTTATCCAAAAATGTGTTTTTGAGATGTTATTAGAAGCTGTTAGATCTTTTATGTATTGTACATTGCTTTCCTAGAACAACAATCAATAAAATGTTCTATATTCTTGTATATACTTGTTACCCATCACTGCCTGCCTGAGATAAAACTTAGTTGTTTTTATATTCTATTATATCCTTATGCATCAAAACCTCTGTTTTATAACTTCTTTTGTCCGACATAAACATTGCTTTGAATCCTTCAATCTCCTCTGACAACGTTTAGCACATGTAATCGATTTCAGACTGACAAAGAATATCATCTTCATCCTTTCTATTTCCTTTCTTCCCTATTATATTTGCAATGACTAGCACAGAGATGGTCGCACAAATGAACATTTGTGGAGTGAATTAATAAATGAATGAATATCAAAATTTTTAGCATAAATAATCACAAAATCAATTGCTTAATTGAGTTAATAAGGGATGAATTGAAAATAGTCAACTGAAAACTGTTAAATTGTAGTCAATTCATTTACTGAAAACAAAGAAAGCATTGTTTAATTCTCTAGGCCTTTACAGCATTTCTAGACTGGCAGCTAATTCCCTGTAAGTACACAAGGCCCCAGGGAATTCTTGAGAAGCCCATTTCCTTCTATGCTCCTTATGCTCTTTCCTTCAAGAGAAGAAGTGTTCACATCTTTTCTGATCTCTCTGAATGGCGACGCAATGCCATATATTCAACCCAGGAGTCACTAGGAATCGTGGTGCCTGAAAAAAGACCTCGGAGAAGGGAGATCTGCTGATTGCTTCAAAACAGATTTATTTGTTACCTGACTCTGTCACTGACTTGCTTTCCAACCAGGTAAGCTACTTACATTTCAGAGATGGAAGAGTTAGAAAATAAAAAAGGAAAAAATCAGATTTGCATACATTCTGAAAGTATAGCATTTCCCTGGATTTGAAGAGAACATATGTTACATTCTGTGGAACTTGTTGGAACAGGGGGTTTTTAATATGCACAAATCATCACTGTGCTCTTTTAAGCCTCAACAATCCTGCTCTGTCAATTTATTGTAGAATTTGCAAGTTAAAACATACACATGCAAACCCCTTACTCTTTTTATAACTGGGTCCAAAAATTTTACTGCACACTATTACATTGGTCATATCACGACACTGAATTTAAAAAATTCCTCATATTGAATGTCATAAAGAGTTAGGTAGTGGACTTTTTAGTAAGAGATTGTTTTATAATAAATCCTAGAGTTGAATTATTCCACGCCTTTGAGCATTTTACATATGCTGATCTGAACGGAAGTAGAGTCAGCCATAAGGAGGTTATGGCCTATTTAACTAAAACTTACATGTTAAGCTGCTTATTAAATGTTACTTACTTACATAATTGGGAATGTCTAGTGTCATAACCTGATGAAAATACAAGATAGATAGATAGAGGCAGAGAGAGAAAGAGAGAGGACAGAGAGAAAGAGAGAGATGCTTCCTCGTCCAGATTGGTTAACTTTGGGCAATAACAATGACAATGAGACATGTGATTCTGTGCCTGACTGTAAAAGAACTCTTGGAAAACACAGTGAGCAAAATTCCTATTGTGCTTCAGTGAACTGAAAAGGGTTCTACATAAAATACTCTGAAAATTTAGTAATAAATTAGGACTAAACTGTAGATTCTCTGTGCACATTAAAAAATCAAATTGATTAAAAATTTAGATGTCATAAATGAAATTATACAGTAACTATAAAAATATATAGGTAATGATGAATTTGAATCAAGAAGAAAGACATTGACGAGAACATCACAGAAAGTAAAATTAAGATTTGAAAAAAGAAGTCTCTAAGGCAAGAAAAAGAGATAAATCATATTAAATGATCCTTTTTAACTTGGGAATTTACTTGGGTAATATGACAAATCAAGCAGCAAATGCCAGTAAAATATGATAATCCTTTACATATTAATCAGAAAAATATAAACAGTTTAAGACAGTATTGCATTCTGAGCCAAGTGAACGTAAGCTGATGAAGAAACCTGGAATCTGAGAGAAATGAGCAGTGACACAGTTTGATGAAACAGAATGGACATTCTGTGGTGAAATTAGGGAGCTTTGGAGCTTAGAATAGAGGAGCTGAGTTCTGCTGGCACATCTGACCACACACAGCGCACATGGCCCTCACTTTCCCAGCTGTGAGGGGCCTCTCAGAGCTGACACACTTCCTCAACAACAGACTCTGGTTTTCCTGTTCCACCCAGGGCGTGACGACCTTCCTCTGTTCTTCCATCCTCCATTGTTATCTTCAATTATAATGCCCTGACTTTTTTCCTTTTAGATTTATCTTCAAAAATAGCTAAATCCTTATGCTTTATTTGCTCATTTCTTCACTTGCTTTCTCTGTCTCCCATGGGCCTATGAGCTCAAGAAAAGCATGGATCTTCTCTCTCTTATTCACAGTGTATTTGCACCTCAGAGCACAGTGCCTGGCTTATGGTAGGTACTGAATAAATACAAACGAAGTTGCTACTGGATAGAAATCTACCATAGTGTTCCTATGCCTGCTTTCAAAATTAAATTTTCACAATATATAAACTCAGTTTCCTTTCACCTAATATCATTTTTTGTGCCCCATATCCCTCACATTCTTGATATCTTATAAACTATGCTAAAGTTTCTGGAAGTCAGAAAATTAATATTTGAAGACAATGTTCCTCAATACAACACTTCAGTTTAGTATTATTTGGTAATGCTTCTGTACTATCTTCCCCCCTGTGCTAAAAAAGCAAAGCTTTGAAATAATCAGAGTTTATGACGATGTAAGTTTCTTTCATTTCCTTTTTAAATTATGGCTCTAGATTAAAATTTATTTATAATGTCTAATTTATTATTGAGGAGATAATGGATATTTGTGAGGTGAGAATTAGACACATTTATATTGTTTAATGTTCAGTAGTTTTATAGTGATTCAAGTTTTGTGCTGAAATGTTGCAAGCTCAATTATATTGTTACCCCTAAAGCTTGGACCTAAATCTCCTGAGATGGGAGTTATCACAGCCATTTTTCAGATAAGAATAGTGCTTTGGAATTTTTATTTGTTTACTTACAGTTATATTACTTTAGGGAGCCAGTCCCATGGCTGAGTGGTTAAGTTCTCATGCTCTGCTTCAGAGGCCCAGGGTTTCACAGCTTGGGATCCAGGGCAGGGACATGGCACTGCTCATCAGGCCATGCTGAGGCAGCATCCCACATAGCAGCACCAGAGGAACTCACAACTAGAATATACAACTACGTACTGGGGGGCTTTGGGGAGAAGAAAAAAAATATTGGCAACAGATGTTAGCTCATGTGCCAATCTGAAAAAAATAAAGATATATTACTTTAGCGAAGGCAAAAGAACCAGGTGTCCAACCTAGCTTGCCTCACCTATAAACTGGCTTGTCTCCTATCCCAAGGTGGTTCTTCTGACACTCAGAAAATGATTTATGCTTAGGAACTTATTGTTCAGCGTCTAAATTGGTAGCAGAAGAGCCTTGGTTCTGGGATAGTCTCCATTTTATGTGTTCCTATTAACATCTCCAAACAGTGCAAATAATACTTCCTGTGGCAGAGGATACATATTTTAAAGATAAAACTTTATGTTCAATTCCAAATATTTTAGAAGCTACTGCATATGTGGATGAAATAGAAACATGAAAATGATCTAAGATAATTATGTGAGGTAGTCCACTGTGGATTTCGAGATGACGTATTTTAGAGATGAATTCCAAAAAGTAGTATCTTACAAATATTCATTTTGTATAAAAAACAAAGCCCTAGGAAGAGATTGTAACTTATGGCACTAAAGTAAGGGAAAACATCCATATGCTACATGTGCAAGATCCCCTGGAAAACCAGTCTCTATGAAAATAGAGACACTTATTTATAAAATCCGTTCACAAAATCTTACTTGCAATTATGTCCAAACCCCAATGCCAAAAGCAAGAGGAATGATCAACAAGAGTTTTCCACTGGACTTCATTCTTCTTGGTTTCTCTGAGTGGCCACAACTAGAAATGGTTCTATTCTGGATTGTAATCCTCTTCTACATCATGATTGTTCTTGGAAACTTGACCATCATCCTGCTGTCTTGCATGGACCCTCATTTCTACACCCCCATGTACTTCTTTCTTAACAATCTTTCCTTCTTGGAGCTCGGTTTCCCACAACCACTGTGCCCCAGATGTTGTTCAACTTGTGGGGGCCAGATATGAGCATCACCTACACAGGCTGTGCCATCCAGTTCTGTGTGTTTCTGTGTCTTGGTGCCACTGAAGGCATCTTGCTGGTCGTGATGGCCTTTGACCGCTATGTTGCTATCTGCCAGCCTCTGCGTTATACCATCATCATCCATCCGTCATTCTGTTGGAAGCTGATGCTCATGGCCTGGCTGTCTGGCCAGATGGAGTCTCTGATCCAATCTTTCATCACATTCCAGCTGCCCTTCTCTACCCATCACTACCTGGATGACTTTCTGTGTGTGGTTCCTGCCCTCATACGCTTGGCCTGTGGAGCGACCTCTGCAAATGAATGACAGATGACTATCTCTGCTGTCCTCTTCACCATTGTGCTGATGGGATTGATCTTGACTTCTTATGGCTACATAGCTCAAGCTTTAGGGAAAATCCAGTCTGAGGAGGGAAGGCAGAAGGCCATTGTTACTTGCTCCTCCCACCTTATCGTGGTCTTCATGTTTTATGGGACAGTGGCAATGGTTTACATAGACCCTAAAAACCACTTTGCTTCAAAATATGACAAGTTCTTCACCTTCTCCTACACTGTTGGCACACCTTTGTTGAACCCTCTCATCTACACTCTGAGGAACAAAGAGGTGAAGGATGCCCTGCAAAGACTGATGAAGAAGGGGATTAGCTTACAAAAAAGTACATGATCTGTGTTTTGTACTAGAAAGTAAATTGAAAATTATGACATTCTGCCGCTCTACATAAAAAAGAAGCTTTGATTTGCCACTAAAATGTTGGGTTTAGTAAAAGAGGGTAATTTATGACATTCTCTATCCCTATATCTCACTTGTCATTTTGTTACAAAAAGTAGAAAGTACAAATGTAATATCAATATTTGGTCAATAATAAATATTTAATTTACCAAAATAATAAATATTCAATTTATCAAAATAATCAATATTTCATCAGTAGGATGTCTCCATTTCCACATGTGATCCCATGAAGGAGAGGAAAGGGCCACAGGGCCAAGTTCTGACAACTAAATGCTCTTTCCTGTTATCCATGTTACTTCCTGTCACGTTTCGTGGGTCATGGGAAGTCAGGTGGTCATATATAACTTCAAGTAGGCAGAGTTTTTAGATTTTCCCTTATCTCCAAAAGTGGAACACAACTGGGTGATGGTGAACCATGAAATGTGTGTTTCATGCATAAAAAGACCCGGCTGAGAGACTCAGTTTCCTGGAGATGAGAAGGGTAAGTGATGTTTTATTCATGAGCTGAGGGACAAGTAGGAGTTCCTTTTTCAAAGCAGTTTTATGGAATGGGTGTTTTTGTAAAAACCTAAGAAAATTTTTCAGAAGGACAATGCATGTTGCACTGTCAGCTCACTCAATAAAGTGGCAACTACATGTTTTGTTTTGCTGTTTCTCTTCTCATTCAGTTACTATTTACACTCTTTTTGTCCTCCCAATTAATTCTTTTTAAAGTAATATTATTTATTCCACTTCTTTCCATGGTTAAAATCTTTCTCTAATAACTGGTCATCCTGTTAGTCCTATTAGCTGTTTTAATTGATACTTTTCATTTGCAGTCCCCTCACAGAGCACAAACTGAGTCAATGTTCCTAAGCAAAAACATCAGAGTAGAGGTAAGAATTACAGAACACACAGAATTTTTATTATTATTGTTAATTATTTAGACACAGGCCCATTGTGCAATGTGCCCCAAGCAACCTTGGGCACAAACTGACTCTGGCCTTTCCTCACTAAAATATTTAAAACAGTGAAAATCACCTTTTATCAGAAAAAAATTAGAAAATCATCACTGATATTATTCAGGCTGGAAACATACAGAGAGAACATTCAATCTCCAAACAGCAGAGTACAGATAAATATTCATCAAGATAGACCATGTCTTGAGCCATGAAATAAACCTTAACAAATTCAAAAAATTTGGAATTACACTCTTGGTGTAGTCACAGCAGGATTTGAGGGAAACTCACTGGAGACCACCTGGAATCTACACTGAACCAGCATTTGATACCATAGGGGCCCACTGAGCACCTCCTGGATCACTGACTTCTTCAGGTGACCCTGTTGAGTCCTCCTGAAACTCAGACCTCCTTATTTTAAGTTGACACTCCAGAGTTGATATGAGCTGTTTTAAGGTCTTAAGACTAGGTCTCTTATGGAGGTACTGGTACAGACCATAGGTAAGAGGAACCTAGGGGAATTCCCAGGCCAGGGGAGCCTAGAAGGAAATTTGGAGTGAATGGGGAAGGATGACCTTTTAAATTTGGCTTTAAATTGGAAAGAATTGTGTCTATAAAGTCTGAAAAAATTGCTTGATAGAGAAATGAGAGACTGGACACATCCAGCTCCAAAGAAAAGGGACATTCTCATCCCGGCTGAAAAGGCATGCTCAGGCGGTTGAGGACCTCACTGGGAGTGTTGGAGGATCAGAAGCCTCGTGATGTGTGGCAGTCCCTTGGGGAACTCACCATTGTTCACATTAGTTAAGTATGGGTTCATCCAGGGAAGAACAATGGGCTGGTCACCCATGCTCTGAGCCCCCAACACTGCTTTTAGATTGCCTGAGGGAGAAACTGAGGCACATAAGGGGGTGTTTATAACCTTTCTCTAGGAAGCAATGCTCAATGAGCAGTACATCTCTGACCCATTACACCATCCTTAGACATTGTTTGGACTATGCAGCAAACCAAAATTTAAAGGAAAATGGGAAATCAAGGTTCCAGAAATCCTGACCAGTTCCCAAATGGGCAGCCTCTCCTCTGAACACGGGTTGTCTTCATGCTGTGACTTTCAATTGCTTAACAAAAGGATGAATATTCTCATCTCAGATTACTGAAAGAAAGAAAGCAAAAAAACTGGGAAAAGTGGTTTTTGCAGCCATAGTCTGTTACAGGAACACCCTAGCCCAGAAAACTAAGGTAAACCTTTGTTGTATCTGTCTCTTTGTGTGTGTCTATATGTATGTTATAAAAATATGGCATTTTACTTGCAGATGGTACAATTTCTAAAGAGGTCTGCCCAATTGACTTAAAGTCACTGCTTGCAAAAATCTTTCTAAATGCAAGTAACTCAAATATCTTTCAAGTTAAGATGATATGAAATAATCATTGATGAATGAAAGCTTGTTTAAGTTTGTTGGTTTGATTAAAACAAGCATGTCCTCGAGCTATAAGCATTGGATATGATGCACACTTGAAGCCTTTATACTATGTTTATTGATCAGATAAGCTTGATGTGGATTAAGGCTGCTCCAGCTAGAGAAGCCCAAGGTGACCTGGCCTACATGCCAAACTATATGACCCAGTGGACTTGTTTTATGGTATGAATTAGGACCGCCCCAGGGAGAGAAGCCCAGGGCGTCCTCACCTACATGCCGATCTATATGGCCAGATTCATATCTAAAGTTATATGACCGCACAATCACCAGACCCCATCTGCACTGAAATCATTTAATGACTTTTTACATCATCTTTTCTTTTCTCCAGTAAAAATAAGTCACGTACCCATGCCTTATAAAATTAGCCCTAACCCTCAACTCGGGGCAACAGCGGGAGCTCTGACCGCCCATGGGTCCTGTCCCCATGCCAGCAGGGGCAGCAGCAGCTGCTCTGCCTGCCCATGGGCCCTGTCCCAATGCCAGTGGGGGCAGCAGAAGCGGTGGCAGCAGAAGCTCTGACTGCCCATGGGTCCTGTCCCCATGCTATTCCACAGTATTCTCTAAATAAAAGATCACTACTGCCAGATCTTGAGAGTCTAAGAAATCTTTCTTTCGACTCCTCGGCTCACCGACCCCGCATCAAGCTGATGTTATCTCTATTACAAAACTGGTCAATAAAAATAATAATGAAATGATTGTTAATTTTGTCTAACATCTCATGAAGCCTTGTAGGCAATCTAAGTGATTAGTGGGGAGAAGTAACTAACTACGTTGATTTAAAAAAAGATGAGTGTTGGGTGAACTGTTAACAATGATTATGTGTTATGGTGTACATACTTAAAATAGCTTACAAAATCTCTTTGGTAACTTGAAACTTTGAAGTTTTCCTGGGTTAATTTAAATGAGAAAGATTCATTAAATATCTAGATCATCTCTAAATAGGATAGAATGTTGGACATTAATGATTAATGCAGGTTTTCCAACTTTGGGCTTTTTATAACAAGAAACTAAAAGGTGTTTAGGCCTATTGGTAAACATGTCTTGTGTTTTATTAAAGATTGTACTATGAAGTAACATGTTCCTAGAAATTATAAAAGTGTTTATAAATTTTCCAAGCCACTAAATGCTAAAGAAATTTGATAATTGCTTACTTCTTAATTTTCACTAAAAATCAAGTTTTCTAAAGGTTAAGTATTCTAATATACCATTGAAGCTACTAAAAATTAATAAGGGAAACATATTCAGGGAAAAGTAAGATGTAAATTTTCAGTTAAGAAGGTATAAAGAATGGAAAAATTTTGTTTATTTTGTTAAGAAAGGTAAATTTGTCCCAAAGTACTAGAAGGAAAAAATAAAGAAAGGCATGGGAAAAATTCTGAGTGTGTAAAACAAAAATTATAGAAGGTTCCTGAAAGGGAAACCCTGAGAAGTTTTGTACAGGCCAAGTTGGCTAAGATTGAAATGAATCTAATTAAGCAAGTGGGTTCTAATATAAAAAATAAACTGGTGGAAAATTAGAATTTCACGTTCTCTATTAAAAGAATAATTTTCTTAAACTCTTAGACTGCTCTGTTTGTTTTTTTTTTTTGAGGAAGATTAGCCCTGAGCTAACAACTAACAATCCTCCTCTTTTTGATGAGGAAGACTGGACCTGAGCTCACATCCGTGCCCATCTTCCTCTACTTTATACATGGGACGTCTACCACAGCATGGCTTTCCAAGCAGTGCCATGTCCACACCCGGGATCTGAACCAGTGAAACCCAGGCCGCCAAAGTGGAACATGTGCACTTAACCACTGTGCCACCCGGCTGGCCCCTAAACCGCTCTTGATAAAGAGATTATAAAAGGTTTTTCTTTACTTTTGATTAGGTTTACCTAAAAGACAGAAGATCTATATTTTGTTAAGACAATTTCCTATGTTCAAAAAGACTGAGATCTCTCTACTAAGATTTTTGACTGTTTCTGTTGTCACTTTGGTTAAACATTTTTATGAAGCATTTTTTCAGTGACCCTTGTTTCACAGTGACAAGATCAACAACCCCTTGATCTTGTTTAAGTATTTCTTTTTTGATATTTTTAACAAGCTCACAATAATTCATAACCTAAATGAAATCTTTACTTTGGCATTCTTTGAGAATTTCTGGAGCGCCCCTGGGACTTCTCAAAGAAATGTGTTCTCTCTTCCTATAAGAGGGAGATGCTAATTAGGCTTGTTTGGTATGCTAAATTGCATGGGAAGCATTGTCAAGTAAATGATGATAAACCTACATAGGTTATATTGTGTAAGCAAATTTTATTCACTATTTTAACCTTACTACCTTGCTTTCAACATCCCTAGGGGAAAAGACCACAACTGCATTCTATTATTTGATTTTATTTATAAATGGGTCTTATTTAAATGATAAGCAAGGATGTTATTGAGCAGGATATGCTGTCTGGCCTCAAGAATGCCTGTTACTTTGTATTAACTCTGCTAACCCAGTAAAAGATTTCCTTCTATAGGCTCAAGAAGTTGCCATGGAAGAAAAAAATATATATGTATATAAAGGTAATAACAAAAGGGGAAAAACAATACTTTTGGAAACTCTTCCACAGTGACTCATAAAGCCTATTGGACATATTATATGCCCAATGTATAATCCAGAGAACCCACTTCATGAGTCACAAGGCCACTTTCCCCTTCCTAAGGGATCCTTTGAGGTATGGTAATTGGGCTTTGTCCAAATGGCACTCTCTCAAGGATAAATATATCTTGTAATGATCTGTATGTTCTCACATTGTATTGAGGCTTTTCCTTGCAGAAGAGTGACAGTTTTAGGTAAATTATTATTAAAAAGGATATTTCCTGTGTGAGGAATTCCTTCCAAGTTACATAGTGACGGGGGAACTCATTTCACTAGATAGATGATTAAATCTATTTGTAACATTTGGCTAATAATGCAGCATTTCCACTGTACTTACAATCACCAATCCTCAGGATTGGTGGAAAGAACTAACGGCATAATCAAAACTCAATTGACAAAGCTCTCAGAAGTATATACTCTGCATGGCCAAAAGCTCTTCCGCTAGTGCTCCTTAATCTTAGATCTACACCTTTTTGTAAACATCAGCTGTCTCCTTTTGAAATAATAGGACAGCCTATGCAATTAGAAGAAAGAAATTTGTGAAACAACTTTACATAAGGGATATATTACATTGTTGTCAAGATCTTATTGATGTGCTTAAAAGAAATGAAAGGCTGGTAGTTGATTCTTCTTACAGAGACCACTCAGACCTTAAGGATAGTGGACTATAACCTGGAGAATTTATCAGAAGAGGCATCAAATAAAAGACTCTTTGGAGCCCTATTGAAACGGATCACACCAGGATGAGAAGATGGCATCTGTTATGGACAACTATCCCAAGACTCCAGACCAGGCCTATATTCCCAACCTTGTATTCCCTCATTTAAAGCTTTGTTATGCTTAAACTGTACACCTATTTTATAATTGTTCCACTTAAGATTTCAAAATACTATCCTACTTGAAGAAAGCTACAGAACAACAGCAGCATGTCCATAGTGGTGGCCTGTTGAAGCAGTGACCTGGGACCCAGGCCCCTGGTCTCAAAGCAGCAGCAATGCATCTCCAGCAATGACTTGTCAGGGTGGCAACCTGGGACCATGGGCAGGATGCTGATCAGAGGCAGCTCCTGTGACCAGAGCAGGGCAGAGAGTAGCAGCATTTACAGTCACATCTATGGTGAGGCACTGAGCGGTCCCAGTTCCAGAGAGCAGTGACAACATTGCCTGGGGCCCCTGGAGACAGGTCTCAATGCAGCAACAGCTCCATTTTTATTTAAAAAAATATTTAAAATGGTTTTGTAGAATAATATAGAAGAAGTGCTTCATAACTATTGATTATATTATATGCAATTAGGTACTTTCTGAATTTATTTTTAGTAGAAAATTTAATAATTTTTGCTTTACAACAAAATAAGAAATCCCAAGTTACCATTTACTTATTTTGTTGTGTTTCGTACTGTTTTGTCTTTGGAGAGAAATTTATATATGTTTGCAAACTCTTTTATTGTGGACTCATCACTGAAATGTGTACCGTGTGTGTAATATCTTTATATGGACACATATACTCTGAAATGTGTAGTATCGTGGTAATAATCACAATCAAGTCATCTCTTAAGTATCATTAGAGTGTCAAAATCTGACTGAGACTAAATGTTTGAAATGTATCTCCTTTACTCATGTCTCTAATTGCACAAACAAATATTAGGGACACATAAATGAGGATACATATAGACTTTCATGTGTAATCACCCTCCTTTTGGATTTCTTGTAAATACCATGACATAAGAAGAATGCTCTATTAATTAAACACAGACATCAACAGTAACGGTTAATTTCCAGTGTCAACTCTACTTGGCCCTGAGATGCCCTAATTAAACATTATTTCTAACTGTATCCGTGAAGTTATTTATGGAGAAGAATTCCTTTTGGATCAATAGATTGAGTAAACCATATTGTATTCCCTCATGTGGGTGGACGTCATCACTTTTGTTCACGGACTGAATAGAGCCAACAGGCAGAGGAAGGGAGAATTTGCTCTCTGCTTGGCTTGAGCTAAGACGTTGTTCTTCTCCTGAACTTGCAGTGGAGACTACACCACTGCTTTCTCAGGCCTCCAGCATGCAGATGACAGATCAAGAATTTCCCAGCCCCCACAACCACAGGAGCCAATTTCTTACAATAAATCTCTCTCTCTCCATCACTCTCTATATCTCTATCTATTTGCATGTATCTATCTATCTGTGCAACACACACTATTGGTACTATTTCTCTAGAGAACCCTAAATAATATGTAAACTGCTTTGAATGTTTTCGTGAAATGCTCCCCATGGATTTTCATAAATCCCATTTACTACAGATTGACTTATTTGTCAGAGGGGATCCTTGGATTCTAGAATATTTTCCATTTTTGTTAGAACACAAATATCACACTAGCTCTTAATATCTAGGGAAGATTGGCTTAAAGTCACTGACTCCCCAAGATTTGGAAAGGTAAATCCTCTCCCTCTGATTTCTGTGACTCTCCAGGGCATTTAGATTCATGTGGTTTCTTGTACTTCGTGCTTTCCCTAAATGGTACCAGGATGATTGCATTAATATTTGGTTCCTTCTACCTTCCTTGTCCAACATTTTTAGGACAAGGGCTCCCTTCTTAGTCAAAGACAACTGCTGGGGCTCCTACCATCATACCTACATTTTAGAAACCTGGAATTAGAACTGGCAAATAAACATGCACGTGGTCACATTTTTTCTATGGACATTATGGTCTTTTTATTTGAGCACTCATGTTATCAGTAAATATTAGCTAATTTATTATTAAGGAGTAGGGATAAGGTGAGAACTAAGGAAATCTGGTGTCATCTTCCACATTCTGCCATGGCACATCTTACCCTTCACCTACATGAGTTGTACTTGTTTCTACCCAAAACACACTTTTCCTTGATGCACAGTCACAATCACACGCACTTACACACTTCAACTAAGACTATTTATTTAGAGGATTAAGAATGTTTACCAAGATTTCATTGAAATACTTATTCCTTTTATATGAAAATTTAACTGAAAATATAAAATGCATACTGATGAATTCACAAATATAGCCACACACATAAATTAACACAAAGTATGAATACTCATTTACTCACCACCTAGATCAAGAAAGAGAATACTATCAACACTCAGAAATTCCCCTCATGTCCCCATTGGGTCATCAGAAATAGCCACAACTCTGACTTCTAGCCTGCCTAAGTGGTAGACTTCAGCATATGCTCTGTACACCTAACTTCCAACTTGAATGCCCACAGGACTAAGCCATGCAGCCTGCTTGTATGTGTCACAGTTGTCTTTGCCCCTCACTGCCCCCACTGTTCCTCTAGAGAGCTTCAGTGATGGTAACAGGCTCTATGGATCTTGTTCTCCATGTCTGCTTCTTGGATCAGTCAAGCTTACCTGAATTAATGGTCATTCTATGCATTCCTTTAATGGTTGTAATTCTGGAGAACATCTTTTCATGATGGAGAGGCAGATAACAAGGAATCTGTTGTTATTTTTTATTATGGAAGTAACATTGGTTTATAACATTGTCTAAGTTTCAAGTGTACATCATATTTTGACTTCTGTGCAGACTACATTGTGTTCCCCAACAAAAGGTTAGTTGCCTCCACCGCTGTACAAGTGTCCTCCTTTACCCCTTTTACCCTCCTCCCTTCCCCTCTGGGAGCCACCAATCTATTCTCTATATCTATGTGTTTGTTTGTTGTTATTGTTGTTTTTATCTTGCACATACGAGTGAAATCATATGGTATTTGTCTTTTTCTGGCTTATTTCACTTCGTGTAATATTCTCAAGGTCCACCCATGTTGTCACAAATGGTAAGATTTCATCATTTTATGGCTGAGTAGTATCCCATTGTACATATGTACCATTTCTTCTTCATTCATTCATTTATGGGACCTTAAGTTGTTTCAAAGTCTTGGCTATTGTGAATAATGGTGCAATGAACATAGGGGTGCATGTATCTTTTCAAATTAGTGCATTCATGTTCTTTAGGTAAATACCCAGAAGTGGGATAGCTGGATCATATAGTAGTTCTATTTTTATCTTTTTGAGGAATCTCCACACTATTTTTCAACAGTAGCTGCAGCTGTTTACATTCCTACCAACAGTGAATGAGTGTTCCCTTTTTTCTGCAGCCTCTCCAACATTTGTTATTTCTTGTCTTTTTAATAATAGACATACTGAGGCCAGCCCACTGGCACAGTGATTAAGTTGGCATGTTCCACTTTGGTGGCCCAGAGTTCACTGGTTCAGATCACAGCTGCCGACATGGTACTTTACTGCATGGCAAGCCATGCTGTAGTAGGCGTCCTACATATAAAGGAGAGGAAGATGGGCAGGGATGTTAGTTTAGGGCCATTCTTCCTCAGCAAAAAGAGGAGGTTTTGCAGCAGATGTTAGCTCAGGGCTAATCTTCCTCAAAAAAATAAATAAGTAAATAGCCATTCTGATGAGTGTAAGACAATATCTCATTGTGGTTTTGATTTGCATTTCCTTAATAATTCTATATTATTTTTGATTGGATCTTTTTTAAATTTTTAAAATTTTGTCTTGAGTAATCTGACATCTGGTGTTTGGGATACCCATCGTTTTTCACCATTTCGTGAGACTACTTTAACTTACAATGTTCAGTGATCTTGAACTTGGGTTTCAGAAGTTACTTTCTACCTCAACTTTGATCACGTTGACTGTATTTAATTTGCTTATGTTTTCATTTGTATTATTTGTATTTATGTGCACATGCTATAATATGAGTTCCTTTCACCACAAAAATCATAGTTTTTCTCCTAAAATTCAGCTAAACACTAAAATATATGAACAATGAAATTTTATTTATATAATTTCCATCTAACATTAAAAGCTAAAGTGTTGTTTTTAGGAGTATATGTTTATCTAGTACTACAATAAAAAAGTTCTGGTAACGATTACTATCAAATTTACTTGGCAAATCATGCAATCAATATTGTTCGAAGATTTTCATATCTGATAGAGGAAACATCTGATGCAGGAGACTTAAAAAATAATAACTAAGTTCATAGAAGATCTTAAATGAGATCCTGGAACAACAATAGACATAAGTAAAAAAACTGATGAAATGTTAATTTCCTGGTTCTGATCATTGTTTATGGGCAAGTAAATGATAAAATTAGGAGAAGTGGGGTGAGAGGAACATGGAAATTTTCTGTATTAATTTTGAAACTTTTCTTAATTTCAAATGTATAATATTGCTTTTAAAAATATAAAACAATATTTACAATAATAATAATTTAGTATATGTTTATCTTTGTGTTGAGGAGAGGAACATGTAGCTGTGCTTCTTGAACGTGGGGGACCATTATGTGAATTGTTTTGGAGCTGTATCTTCAGTGATTAAATAGTACATTTTGTTTTGTCATATTTTATAATGTGAAAAAGATAAAATTCATTTATAGTGTGATTATTTCTCTAAGAAACCCTGCTGTTGCCTCTGCCATTAAGTTATAAGAGGAAATTAGCTTTTTAAAATCTTCATAATATTGGCCACGGCCTCAAGGAAGCTAGACAGTCCCTTTGATGGGCACTTTGCACCATGTGTTACTAGACCAGGGTCAGTGGAGCCTCATCTGATACTTATCCTGATCCTACCCCCACAAATCCAGGTCTGAGAGCCCAGGAAGGCTAGGACATCTTGTCCCCCCTCTTTCATTGGCTTCCTAAGCATTGGGACATCAAACTCTGAGTAGCAGTACTTTATCCAACATTGTGCTTGAGTATGTGATATCATTCCATTAAAGATTATTCTGTAATTTTAAATGTTCATATTTTTCATTAATGAGAAAAAATCATTAGTGATAGCTTGATAAGTTAATTTTGTCATGCCATGGAATAATGTACATCAATTTTGAAATGTTAATTGTGAGTGACATCAGCATTGCAACAGATTGAGTCATTCCCTTCATCTCCCCCTTCAAAGTCACAATCAGTGAGACATCCAGTGACCAATAAAAGACTCTCTGCACAGCACACCAGAACACTGGATTGAACCAAGCATCTATACATCTGCAGGTGGTTGGACTGGACCTCAGAAGAAAGTGGAACTAGGGAGCAGCCCATTCTCGCTCCTCCAGCAGCAGTGATGCAAAATGCAGATCCTCACACTGGCACACATGCCAGTGTCTGCAGGCTGCAAGGATAAACACAGCACTCTTGATTTCACCCCTGACCCCACAGCAGTGCTGGGTGGTGTACACGCCCTGAGACTACAAGACACAAAGTGGAGCTGGCAACCTGGCCTCCTTGTCCTCCACCAGCAGTGGCACTGGTCTTTCCAACAGAGGGGACTATACCCAAGGTATGAATTTCCTAAACAGGGGCCGGGTGTCCTGTCTGAGTTTTCAGAGCAGACCATCAGTGCATGTGTGCCGTCACCGGCAATGAGAAGCTGTGGCCCCTACCACTCACAGTGGTGACAGGTGGTGTACACAGCCTGATGATTTGGGACACAGAAGAGAGACAGTGACCTGGTCCCCTCTCTCAGGAGTGTCATCAATATTTTCAGCAGTGGAGACTGCATCTGAGGTGATAACTTCCTCAGCAGGGGCATGGTGCCTTGATTTCAGGTTTCAGAGACCACCAGAGCCTGTGGCCCTTGTCTCATCTGAGTGGCAGGTGGCACAGTCATCCTGAGGCTTCAGGACACAGAGTGGTGCCAGAGACCCAGCAAGCTCCTCATCCCCAGTAAGTGGAACTGGTCTCTACAGCAGGGAAGACAGCAAACAAAATGTGGATTTCACTTGCAGGAACAGTGTCCTGACTTCAGATCTCAAATAAAAGCACACCAGTGGATGCCAGTGACCAGAGACTGCAGGGCCAGCAACAACACTTGTGGCTTGGCCTCTTCTCACCCAGCAGTGACAGGTGGCACCCGTGGCCTGAGGCTTCAGGAACCACAGTAGAACCTGAGACCCAGTGCCCAGTGGCAGCACCCCTTACACTAGTTCCACCACCAACTGGGGCTGCACACAAGAACTCTGGCCCTTGACATGAACAGCAAAACCTGTGAACCCAGCACCCCTGGCATCAGTGCTGTCAACACCACAGGATAACTCAGGAGGAGCAGCACAGGTGGTGCCTGGGGCAGCAGCATTCAAGCCTGTGGAGAACCTACAAAGAACAAGAGGGGAGACATGAGACTCAGGCTACACCAGAAGCTGCAGAGTGGTCACAGCCTGGTGATTCTGGTGGAAACACCTGAGGCTGAAGAGACATCAAAAGCAATGAGACACCACCATCCTCAGATGCATGAGTGGCACAAGGAGGGCACTGATGATGCCCCTAGCAGAGGCAGTTGAGGACGGAAAGTGAAGGCTCTCAAATATAACCAGGAAAGCTCAGAACCAAAGTAGCCAAAGCTTAACCCAAATAAGAAAGGTGATTCTACCACAAATACACAGGCAGAGGATAGATGCACCAAACACCATGAACTACAGTAACACAGCAGAACAGAAGAATGACAGCTCTCCAGAAACAAAACCCAAAATCACAGAAGATTACAATCTAACTGACAGGGAATTCAAAATAACTGTCGTAAAGAAACTCAATGAGGAGACAGTGTCAGGATGGTAGTATTGGCAGACTCTGAACTCACCTCCTCCCACAAACACAATGAATTTACAACTACTCTTGGAAGAACACCAATGAAAGAGAACCGAAAAGTGGAACAAAAGGAACCCTCACAACAAGGGACAGTGCAGACTGAAGTGGAAGAAGCAGAAATTCCTTTCTGGAGAGAAAAAAGCCACCTTTGAGCTGTGGCACTTCACAGCAAGAAAGAAGCATTCCTAAGGTTTGAGGCCTTCCCTGAATCAGTAGGGGGCCTGAGCAGGGGTGCATTACTGCATAAGCATCCTTCAGACACAGCACAATGGAGACAAGTGTCATAATCTGGCTTTGATTGCTATTCACAGCAACAGGGAATACACCTAGAAGAGCTATCACACATAAGAGGAAAAAACCCAGCTCTTAAAGGGCTCACATACAAATTCACCCATTTTGTAAAGCAATCTAAAATCACCAGAAAGAAAGGTATGCAGTCCTTTGGTGAAAAGAGTCAACTGATAGGCTCTGGGTGCATCTAGGTGAGAGGTAAGACCTCCCCAAGGACAGAGACATTGGTAGCAGCCATTATTATGACCTAGTTCAGGAGTGCTGACACAGATGCTGGCAGATACAACTGGCACTCTTCTTCTGGCCTGTTAGCGCTGGGTCCGCAACACCCATCAGAGCACAAATTTAATCCAGCTCAGCCAGCGCAGCCAGCCTGCCCAAGGGACTGCCTCACCCGGCAGCAAGCCCTCAGGAAACTTGTAGGCCTGCAAAGGTGGAGGATCTGGAACCTTTGCAGCCTGGTGAGTCAGCCCCTCTCTGTGGGGCTGGGCATGAACGCAGGGTGGGCCTGCATTGCTGGGGCCTGTGCAGTGGTGTGACTGGGTCTACTTCAGTGGGTTGGGGCATGCACATTGGGGCAGGACTATGTTGATGGGGCATGTGGACCTGTGGGTGGTGGGCCTTGACAACTGCAGCAGACTTGTGTTTTGCAACATCCACATAAGGGATCGGTTCCACCAACCAAAGACTGAAACAATTGTCTGCTCCTGTGTCTGAGGCCTGCCCCATGCAGTTTCAATCTGAAGAAGGGTGACAACAGCATTGCAGGCCAGAGGCCTACAGCAATTGTAAGCCCCTGAGACTAGCAACCAGCCACATACTGACTTAACAAGAAAAGATGTAATGAGAATGTGCTGTTAGATCTTGCAGCTAACTGTGCTGGGGCTCCCAATGCCTGATAAAATGACTGAAGGGACCATAGCTGACACACTTAGCTATGAACTACAACCAGGCAGCCAGGGGGACAGCCTAGCCTCCCAAGGAAGCTGCAGCAAAGCAACCCTGCTACAACAGAAGAGCAAAAGTAGCCCACCCAGGGGACACTCCTGGAACATTTGGAATTGGTGATGAATGGAAAGCACATGGCTGGGCGTCATAAGGCATCTCTTATATAAGGTCATCTCTCCAAGATCAGGGGATGTATCTGACCTACCTAATATATAGATATAAACACAGAGAAAGAGGCAAAATGAGAAGACAAAGGGATTCATTCTAAGTAAGGGAACAAGACAAAACCACAGAAAAATAACTAAACAAAACAAAGATAAACAATCTACCTGACAAAGAGTGCAAACTAGTAGTCATAAGGATGCTCACTGAGCTCAGAAAAAAGAGTGGATGAACACAGTGAAAACTTCAACAACGAATTCAAAAATACTTAGAAAAACCAATCAGAAATGAAGAATACAATTCCAGAAATAAAAAACTCACTAGAGGGACTCAATAACAGATGAGATGATACAGAACAATGGACCAGCGAGCTGGAAGAAAGACTACAGGAAATTGTCCAAGCTTCACACATGAAAGAAAAATAATTAAAAAGAATGAGGACACTCTAAGAGAACTCTGGGACAACATCAAGTATGCTAACATTTGTATGATAGGTGCCCCAGAAGGACAAAAGAGAGACAAGAAGATAAGAAACTATTAGAATAAATAATAGCTGAAAACTTTCCTAACTTAACTTAAGGAAGGAAACAGACATCCAGGCACAGGAAGCAGAGAGAGCACCAAACAGGATAAACTCAAAGAGGCCCACACCAAGACACATTATCATTAAAATGTCAAGAATTAAAGATAGAATCCTGAGGGCTGGCCCAGTGGCATGGCAGTTAAGTTCACACATTCTGCTTCATCAGCCCAGGGTTCATGAGTTCAGATCCCAGGCATGGACCTAGACACCACTTATCAAGTCATGCTGTGAAGGCATCAGACATATAAAATGGAGGAGGATGGGCATGGATATTAGCTCAGGACCAATCTTGCTCAGCAAAAAGAGGATTGCAGCTGGTGTTAGTTCAGGGATAATCTTCCTCAAAAGAAAAAAAAGAGAATCCTAAAAGCCACAAGGGAAAGGCAAAATTTACATACAAAGGAAACCTCCTCAGGCTATCAGCTGACTTCTCAGCAGAATCTTTACAGGCTAGAGTGGATTGGCACAATATTTTTAAATTGTTGAAAGGAAAAAACCTACAACCAAGAATACTCTACCCAGCAATGTTATCATTCAGAATGGAAGGAGAGCTAAGCAAAAACTAAAGGAGTTTATCACAAAGAAACCAACATTACAAGAAATGCTAAAGGGACTTACTTAAGTGGAAAAGGGAAGATCACAAGAGGAATAAGAAAATTATCCAAAATATAGCCATAAGGGGTCAGCCTGGAGGTGCAGCAGTTAATTTCACACATTCCACTTCGGTGGCCTGGGGTTCACTGGTTCAGATACCAATTGTGGATCTATACACTGCTTGTCAAGCCATGCTGTGGCAGGCATCCCACATATAAACTAGAGGAAGATGGGCATGGATGTTAGCTAAGGGCCAGTCTGCCCTAGCAGAAAGAAGAGGATTGATGGCAGATGTTAGCTCAGGGATAAACATCCTCAAAAAATAAAAAGCAATAAAATCACTGGAAAAGGCAAATATATAGTAAAGGTAGCAGATCAACCACCTATGAACATAAAAGGAAGGTGAAAAGAAAGAACTAGTAAAATGATCTATTTCCATGATAAGAGAGTAACAGATGCACAAGCATACAAAAAAGAGGTTAGATATACCAAAACAGAAACTGTAGGTATAAAAGAGTAGAGCTTTTGACAAGAGGTCAAACTAAAGAGATCAACTTGGCATAGATTGCTATATACATAGGTTATTATATATGAACCTCATGGTAATAAAAAACCAGAAACCTATAATAAATACACAAAAACTTGAGACAAAGGAACTGAAACAAAATAATAAAGAAAGAAATCAAAACACAGGGGAAGAAAAGAACATGAAAACATGAGTGCATGAAGATATATGCACCCCTATGTTCATCTGAGCATTATACACAGTAGCCAAAAATTGCAAGCAACATAAGTGCCCATCAACAGACAAAGAGACAAAGAAGATGTGGTAAAGATACACAATGGAATACTACTGAGACAGAAGAAATGATGAAATCTGGCCATTTGTGACAGCATGGATGGACCTTGAAAGTATTAACCTAACTGAAATAAGTCAGAGGGAGAAAGCCAAGTACTGCATGATCTCACTCATAAGTAGAAGATAAAAACAATGATAAGCAAACACATAGAAACAGAGATTATATTGACATTTACCAAAGTGGAAAATGGGGGAGAGGAGGCAATAAAGGGATGAGTAAGCACAAATATGCGGTGATGGATTATAATAATTCTTTTGGTGGTGAGCATGATGCAATGTACACAGAATTTGAAATATATAATGATGTACACTTGAAATTTCTATAAAGTTATAAACCAATGTTACTGCAATAAAAAATAAAATAAAATATTGTAATTTAAAAATGAATAAATAAATAAACAGCTGAATAAATAAATAAGAAAAATGAAAACATAAGAGAAGAGAGCAAAAGAAGAAGAAAGGAACACAGAAGAACTACAAAGACACCTGGAAAAAGTAACAAAATGGCAATAAGTACTTTTTTTTAATTAATAGCTACATTAAATGTCAATGGACTAAATGCTCCAGTCAAAATGCATAGGGTGGTCGAATGGGTACCAAAAAAAGACCATATATATGCTGCATACAAGAGACACACTTCAGAATTAAAGGCATTCAAAAACTAGAAGTGAAGGGATGGAAAAGATGGTCCATGCAAATGGCAATGAAAATAAAGCTGGGGTAGCAATACATATATCAGAAAAAATAGACTTTAAAACAAAAACTGTAACAAGAGACAAAGAAGGGCACTACATAATAATGATAAAGGGAACAACCTAACAAGAGGACATTGCACTTGTAAATAGCTATGCACCCAACATAGGAACACCTAAATGTATAAAGCAATTATTAACAGACATAAAAGGAGAAGCAGACAGTAACACAATAATAGTAGGGGACTTTAGCACTTCACTTACGCCAATGGATAGATCATCGAAACAGAAGATCAATAAGGAAACATTTGCCTTAAATAACACGTTAGACCAGATGGACTTAGTAGATACACATAGAACATTCCATACAAAAACCACAGAACACACATTCTTTTCAAATGTTTGTGGAACTTTCTCCAGGATTGATCACATATTAAGCCACAAAACAAGTCTCAATAAATTTAAGAAGATTGAAATAATAGCAAGTATCTTTTCTGACCACAGAGGTAGGAAACAAAAAATCAACAACACGAAGAAAATAAGAAAAGCCATAAGTATGTGGAGATTAAATGAAAATGCTACAGAACAATGATTGGGTCAATGAAGAAATTAAGGAGCAATAAAAAAATACCTGGAGACAAATGAAAATACAACAGACCAAAATCTATGTGATACAGCAAAAGCTGTTTGAAGAGGACATTTATAGAAATTCAGGCCCACCTCATCTAACAAGAAAATTCGCAAGTAAACAATCTAACAGTCAACTTAAAGGAGCTGGAGAAACAACAAACAAAGCCAAAAATCAGCAGAAGTAAATAATAAAAATCAGAGCAGAAATAAATGGAGACTAAAAAAAAAAAAGAAAAGAAAAAATCAATGAAACCAAGAGCTAGTCCTTTGAAAGGAGAAAAAAAATAACAAACCTTTGGCTGGAGTCACCAAGGAAAAAAGAGAGAAGGCTCAAATATAAAATCAGAAATGAAAGAGGAGAAATTACAACAGGCACCTCAGAAATACAAAAAAAATCAAAGAATAGTATGAAAATCTCTACGCCAACAAAATGGATAATTTAGAAGAAATGGATAAAATCTTTGAGTCATAAAACCTTCCAAAAACTGAATCCAGAAAAAGTAGAGAATTTGAATAAAGCAATTATCAGTAAGGAGATCAAAACAGTAATCAAAAATTTTCCCCAAAATAAAAGTCCAGGACCAGAAAGATTCCCTGGTGAATTTTACTGAACATTCAAAGACAATACCTACCCTTCTCAAATTCTCCCAAAACATGTAAAGGAGTAGAAAGTTTTAACTCGTTCTACAGTCCAATATTACCTTGAGCCCAAAACCAGAGAAGAACAACACAAAAAAAGAAAATCATAGGTCAATATCACTGGTGAACATCAATGCAAAAATCCTCAACCAAATAGTAGCAAATCAAATACAACACTACATGGAAAACATCATACAACATGACCAAGTGAGATTTATTCCAGGGATAGTTGACCACCCACAAATCCATCAACATGAGACACCAAATTAACAAAATGAAGAATGCAAATCACATGATCATCTCAATAGAAGCAGAGAAAGTGTTTGACAAGAGTACAGCATCCATATATGATAAAAGCTATGAATAAAATGAGTATAGAAGGAAAATTCCTGAACATAATAAAGGCCACATATGGCACACTCACAGCTAATGTCATTCTTAATGGAGAAAAGTTGAAAGCTACCCCTCTAAAACGCAGTAACCAGACAAAAATGCCCACTTCCAACACTCTTATTTAGCATAGTATTGGAAGTCTTAGCCAGAACAATCACGCAAGAAAAAGAAATATAAGGGATCCAAACTGGAAAAGGAAAAATGAAACTATTACTATTTGCAGATGACATGACTTTGTATAAAGAAAAACCTAAAGAATCAACTAAAAGTGTTTCAAAATAATAAATAGAGTCAAGTTGTGGGATACAAAATCAACATACCAAAATCAGTTGCATTTCTATACAGTAACAATTAAGTAGCAGAAAGAGAAATTAAGAATATCCCATTTACAATTGGAACAAAAAGAATAAAATACCTAGGAATAAATTTAAGCAAAGAGGTGAAAGAACTGTACACTAAAATCTATAAAACATTATTGAAAGAACTTGAAGAAATCACAATGAAATGTAAAGATATTCTGTGCTCTTTGTTGGAAGAATTAAGATAAGTAAAATGTCCAGACTTACTAAAATTGACTATAAATTCAATGCGATCCATGCCAAACTTCCAACAACATTTTTCACAGAAATAGCACAAAGAACCCTAACATTTATCTGGAACAACAAAATATAAGCAGTAAATACCCAAAATATAAGAAGAACTTATATATCTCAACAACAAAATATCTAAAAACTCAATTAAAATATGGGCAAAAGATCTGAACAGAAATTTCTCCAAAGAAGATATACAGACGGTCAACAGGCACATGAAAGGATGTTTAACATCATTAACTCTCAGGGAAATGCAAATCAAAACTACAATGAGATATCACTTCACTCCAGTCAGAATGGCTATAATTAGCAAAATGGGAAACAATATGTGTTGGAGAGGATGTAGAGAGAAGGGACACTCATAAACTGCTGGTGGGAGTGAAAATTGGTGCAGCTACTATGGAATGCAGTATGGAGATTCCTCAGAAAATTAAGAATAGATCTACCATATGATCCAGCTATTCCACTACTGAGTATTCATCCAAAGAATTTGAAAGCACAAATGCATCAAGGTATATGCACCCCTATGTTCATCGAAGCATTATTAACAATAGCCAAGACTTGGAAGTAAACTAGGTGTCCATCAAGGGACGAATGGATAAAGAAGATGTGATGTATCTACACAATGGAATATTACTCAGTCATAAGAAATGATGAAATCTGGTCATTTTTGACAACATGGACGGACCTGGAGGGTATCATGTTAAGTGAAATGTCAGAGACAGAAAGTCAAATACCAGATGATCTCACTCGTATGTAGAAGATAAAAACAACAAACAAACGCATAGTAACAGAGATTGGATTGGTGGTTACCAGAGAGAAGGGTGCAGGAAGGAGAACAAAATGGATTACTAGGCACAAGTGTATGGTGATGGATTCTAATCAGTCTTTGGTTGGTGAACATGATGTAATCTACACAGAATTTGAAATATATTATGATGTAACTGTGAAATTTATGTAATGTTATAAATCAATGTTACCACAATTAAGAAAAATTTTTGCCCATATTGATGCATATGGAGAAACCATTCTGGTTTAAATCTGATTTTGCCTAAAACCTGTTTTTCCCAGAGCAGCCTGACTTACGGCCCATCAAACATGCATTGTACATCTGCTTCAAACATTTGCCCACAGCAAAGAGTACACTCTTTAAAGATAGGGATGAATGTCTCCCTCTCTTTGACACCAATACCATTACTTCTTTGAAGATAAGCTTTTCTTCCCAGAGAAGCATGGTCAAGTTGACCAACATATGTGCTAAACTGCAGCAGAGTATCTTCTTGTGACTTTGGACAGAGAATTCTATTCCTGGCATGCTTACTATACATTCTTTGTTCTGAAATGGTATATAACCATGACATAAGCCATTCTTTCCCAGAGTGCTACTTCCCCGCAGTAGGGAGTCCTTCAAGGCTAGTCCTCACATTATGCCCAATAGATATCACTCGTTCTTATCTATAAATTTGTTGTTGATGATTTGTGTCAATAATAGGATACAAAACCAGTCAGTAAATTTAAGATTGAAATCACATCAAATATGTTTTAAACCACCATGGTGTAAAACAGAAATCAATAATGGAAAAGCTAGAAAATCTGAAAATATGTGAAAATTAAACAACACATACCCGAATAAACAATGGTTCAAAGAAGAAACCAAAAGTGAAATCAAAAGATATCTCAACATAGGGGCCAGCCCCATGGTGTACTGGTTAAGTTTGGCACATTATGCTTCAGCAGCCTGGGTTCACAGGTTCAGATCCCAGGCATGGCCCTACACCACTCAACAGCCACACTGTGACAGTAACCTAAACATAAATTAGAGGAAGATTGGCACGAATGTTAGCTCAGGGTTAATCTTCCTTAGTAAAAAAAAAATCAAAAATGATAAAAATCACAAATGAAAATGGAAACACAACTTACCAAAACTATGGCATACTGTGAAAGCAGTTTTGAGAAGAATGTTTACAGTAGTAAATACATTTTAAAAAGTAGAAAGATCTCAAATAAACATCCTAACTTTACACCTCAAGGAAGTAGAAAAAGAAAAAACAAGTAAGCCGAAAGTTAGCAGAAAGAAAGAAATAACAAATAGAGTGGAAATGAATGCAATAGAGACCCAAAAAACGTTAGAAAATGAAAGAAACAAAGCTGGTTTTTCAAAAAGATACACAAAATTCTCAAAAGTTTAACAAAAGTAACTAATACAAAGAAAGAAGACAAATAAAATTGGAAATGACAAATGAAACATTACAACTGATAATACGGAACACACAGGATCATAAGAGACTACTATGAACAATTATATGCCAAGAAATTGTGTAACATAAGTGAAATATAGAAATTCCCAGAAAATACAACCTACCAAGACTGAATCAAAAAGAAATACAAAACCTAAATACAACAATAACAAGGATATTAAATCAATAATAACTTGTCAACACAGAAAAAGCCAGAACCAGATTGCTTCATTGGTAAGTAGTACCAAACATTTAAGGAAGAATTAATGCCAAACCTTCTCAAACTCAACAAATTTTAAGAGGAGGGAAGACATCCAAATTCATTTTATGAGGCCAGCACTATCCTGATATCAAAGGCAGATAAGGAATCTACAAGAAAAAATTCTATAGACCCATATCCCCTGCAAAATCTACAAACTAAATTTAGCAAATCAAATTCAAAAACACATTAAAAAAATCATACACAGTGAGTAGGATTTATCCCTGAGATTCAAGGATGGTTCTGCATATGTAAATCAATATGTGTAATACATCATATTAATATAATGAAAATTTAAAATCATATGTTTATCTTAATTATGCAGATAAAGTATTTGACAAATTACTCCTTTGATAGTTAAAACCCTCAATAAATTTGGTATAGAAGGAACAAACCTCAACCTAATAAAGGTCATATGAAGAAGCTATAGCTAACACTATACTTCATGGTGAAAAATTGGAAGATTTTCCTCTAAGATCAGGAGCCAGACAAGGGTCCCCACTCTCACCACTTTTATCCAGCATGGAAATTAGGCAAGACGAAAAAATAAAATACATCCAAATCAGAAAAGAAGGAGTAAAAATTGTTCTTATTTCAGATGGTATGGATTTATATACAGAAAAATCCTAAAGACTCGACCAAAATACTGTTGGATCTAATCAACAAATTCAGTAAACTTGCAGGATGTAAAATCAATATGCAGTAAACTGATGTTTTTCTATACACTAACAACAAGGTATCTGAAAAAAAATAATGAAAACCATGCTGTTCACAATAACTTCAAAGACAATAAAATACCCAGTATTAAATTTAAACAAGTAAGTGAAAGATCCACCCAATAAAAACTGCAAGAACTTTATGAAAGAAATTAAAATAGACACAAACCAATGGATAGATGTTTCATGTTGATGAATCATATGAATTAATATTGGCCATAGTAGACAAAGTCATCTGTACATTCAATGCATTCCCTGTCAAAATTCTAGTGGCATTTTTCACAAAAATTTTTAAAAATCCTAAAATTTGTGTTGAACCATAAAAGACCACGAAAAGCCAAAGTAATCATGAGAAAAAAAATGAAAAAAGCTAAGGACATCACACTTCTTATTTCAACATATATTGCAAAGTTTTTACTTTGTATTATTGCAAAATAATTACTCTATTTATAGTGATTAAATAATATGGTACTGGCATAAAAATAGACACTTAGACCAATAGAAAAGAATAGAGAACTCAGAATAAACTCTAGCTTATATGGCCAATTAATATTCTGAAGGGAGCCAAGAACATTCAAAGGGAAAACGACAGTCTCTTCAACAAATGGTGCAAGAAAAACTGAAAAATTACACGACTAAAAATGAAATTGGATTCTAGATTACACCACTCACAGAATTTACCTCAGAATGGATTACAGATTGAAATGTAAGAACTGAAACCATAAAATTCCTGGAAAAACACATAGGGAAGAAGCTCCTTGATATTGGACTGGGAAATAAATTTTTTGGCTATGGCACCAGAGGAAAACAGCAAAATTAAGAATCAACAAGTGGGATTACATCAAGCCAAAAAGCTTCTCACAGAAAAATAAGCAATAAAGTACAAAATGACAATCTATGAAAACAGAGAAAACACTTGTAATGGGTATACAGAATAAGTGCGTAATATCCAAAATATATGAATTTCTTATACAACTCCAAGAAAAATAAGTCATAAGGATTAAATAGACATTTTTTCCAACGAATACATACAAATGACCACAGGTACCTGAAAAGATTCTCAACATCACTAGTTATCAGGGAAATGCAAGTGAGGTGTCACTTCACATCTGTTAGGATGGCTATCATCAAGAAGATAAGCAAAAACAAATTTTGGCAAAGATGTGGAGATATGGGAACACTTGTACACTGTCAGTGGAAATTTAAATTGGTTTAGTGCTTGAAAAACAGTATGGAAGTTCCTCAAAAAATTAAAAATAGAAGTGTGGGTTTCATTCCAGGGATGCAGGAATGGTTCAACATCCACAAATCTATCAACATGATACACCACATTAACGAAGAATAAAAGTGACATGATCATCTCAATAGATGCAGAGAAAGCATTTGAGAAGTTACAGCATCCATTTATGATAAAAAGTCTAAATAAAATGGGTATAGAAGGAAAATAACATAATAAAGGCGATATATAGCAAACCCACAGCAAATATTCTCAACACAGAAAAACTGAAAGCTATCCCTCTAAGAACAAGAACTAGACAAGGACGTCCATTTTCCCCACTCTCATTTAACATAGTGTTGGAAGTCCTAGCCAGAGTGCTCAGACAAGAAAAAGAAATAAAAGGGATCCATATTGGAAAAGAAGAAGCGAAACTGTCACTTTTAGAAGACAACATGATTTGATATATAGAAAATCCTAAAGAATCCACTAAAAATCTTTTTGAAATAATAAGTGAATACAGTCAAGTCACAGGATACAAATTCAATATACAAAAATCGGTTGCATTTCTCTAAACTAACAACGAAGTAGCAAGAAGAGAAATTATGAATACAATCCTATTTATAATTGATACAAAAAAATAAAATACTTAGGAATAAACTTAACCAATGCAGTGAAAGAACTGTACATCAAAAACTATAAAACATTGTTGAAAGAAATCGAAGAAGACACAAAGAAATGGAAAGATATTCCGTGCTCTTGGGTCAGAAAAATAAAGATAGTTAAAATGTCCATACTTCCTAAAGCAATCTACAGATTCAATGCAATCCCTAACAAAATTTCAACAACATTTTTCACAGAAATAGCACAAAGAATCCTAAAATTTATATGGAATAACAAAAGACCCCGAATAGACAAAGCGTTCCTAAGAAAAAAGAACAAAGCTGGATTTGTCACACTCCCTGATTTCAAATTATACTACAAAGCCATAGTAACCAAACCAGCATAGTACTGGCACAAAAACAGACACACAGATCAATGGAACGGCGTCCAGAGGCCAGAAATAAACCCAAACATTTATGGTCAGCTAATGTTCCACAAGGGAGCCAAGAGCACACAATGGAGAAAGGAGAGTCTCTTCAATAAATGGTGTTGGGAAAACTGGACAGTCACATGCAAAAGAATGAAAGTAGACCATTCCTTTACACCATGCACAAAAATCAACTCAAAACGGGTTAAAGATTTGAACGTAAGACCTGAAACCATGAAACCTCTAGAAGAAAATATAGGCAATACACTCTTTGACGTCAGTCTTAGCAGCCTATTGTAAAGTATCATGTCTGACTGGGCAAAGGAAACAAACAAAAAAATGAACAAACCGAGCTACACCAAACTAAAAAGCTTCTGCACAGCAAAGGAAACCATCAACAAAACAAAAAGACAACCTAACAACTGGGAGAAGATATTTATAAACCATATAGTAGATAAGGGGTTAATATCCAAAATATACAAAGAACTCATACAGCTCAACAACAAAATCAAACAACCCAATTGAATACTGGGCAAAAGCTGTGAACAGAGATTTCTCCAAAGAAGGTATATGGATGGCGAACAGTCATATGAAAAGATACTCAACATCATTAGCTATCAGGGAAATGCAAATCAAAACTACAATGAGATATCACTTCACCATGGTCAGAATGGCTATAATTAACAAGACAGGAAACAACAAGTATTGGACAGGATGTGGAGAGAATGCAACCTTCATACACTGCTGGTGGGAATGAAAACTGGTACAGCCACTATGGAAAGCAATATGGAGTATCTTCACCAAATTAAGAACAGATCTACCATATGACCCAGCTATTCCACTGATGGGTATTTATCCAAAGAACTTGAAAACACAAATGTATAAAGATACATGCACCCTTATGTTCATTGCAGCATTATTCACAACAGCCAAGACTTGGAAGACTTCACCCATAAAGGGACTGATGGATAAAGAAAATGTGGTGGTGGTGGTATAGATCTCGTCAAGATGGCAGTGTGAGCAGATGTTGAACTCGCCTCCTCCCATGAACACAACCCGGTTACAATAACTTTTGGAAGAATTATCCTGGATTGAAAACTTAATAATGGATAAAATGAAACCCCACAACAAGGGACAGTCCTGACAAAGGCAGAAGAGGCAGTAATTCCTGCTGGAGAGGAAAAAAATGACCTGTGGGAGCAGTGGAGCTTCTCAGCTGGCCAGGCGGGAGCCAGCCTAAGGTACGCAGCCCTCTCTGGAGCAGTGAGGTCTAAAGTGGGGGCGATAACGCAATAAGCATTCTTTGGACGCAGCCCAACTGAGACAGGGGTCTTACTGTCTGGCTTTGCTGGTTATTAACTGCAGCAAGGACACCCCCAGAAAAGCGATCGGCCGAAAGCCGAAAAGATGCAAGTGTTAAAGGGCCCACACACAAAATCACTCATTGCAGCAACCTAAAATCACCAAAGAGGAGGCTGACAGTCCTTTGGTGAAATGAGACTCACCTGGTGGGCTCTAGGGGTATCTTGGTGAGTGGAGAGACCTCTCCAGAGACTGAGACATTGGTGGGGGCTGTTATTCTGAGCTGGTCCAGGTGTGATGATAAGGACACTGGTGGTGGCCATTGAGGTGCATCCCTTGGGCTGTTAGCTCAGAGATCTGCCACACCCACTAGAGCACAGATTTAATCCAGTTCAGCCAGGGCAGACGACCAGCCCTAGAGAATGGCCCCACCAAACAGCAAGCCCTCAGGCTACTTTTCAGCCTGCATTGACTGGGTGCCTTTATCCTCTATAGGCAGGCAAGGGTGTCTGCCTCTGTAGGGCAGTGCCTGTGTGAGAATCAGATAAATTGTGGAGGTCATTGGGGGAGAGGTGCAGTCCTCTGCTAGTGCTGTTGGGGTACGCTCCAGGGGGTTGAGAAGTGTACATGGACCAGGACTGTGTTGACAGTGTATGTGGCCGTGTGGCAGGTGAGGCTTATCAGCAGCAAAAGACTTGTGCTTCACAAATAGCCATAAAAAGGATCAGCCCCACCTTCCAAAGCCAGAAATAATTGAGTGCCCCCATGCCAAGAGCTAGCCCAACTCAGCTGTACTCCTAAGAGAATTGGCAACAGCCTTGTTGGCCGTAGGCCTATCACAACTGTATGCCTCTGAGCCTAGCAACCAGCCACACTGGGTCACAACCCAATTAAGAGGACAATTGCAATAAGAGTGTGCTGATAGACTTTGTAGCCAACAGTGCTGAGGCTCCCAAAAACGGATTTACAAACAGCTGGCCATGGAAGGAAAGATCAGACTCCCTGGATACCTGCAGTGGGAGCAACCCTGCCACAGCAGAAGGACACAAGTAGCCAACAAAGGAGTCATTCCTGGTTGTTATGGACTGGTGATGAGAGGGAAGCACACTGCTGTGCCTCATAGGGCATCTTGTACATAAGGCCACTTCTCCAAGTTCAGGAGACAGAGCTGACTCACCTAATACATAGAAATAAGCACAGACAAAGAGGCACAATGAGGAGACAAAGGAATACTTTCCAATCAAGGGAACAGCAAGCAACCCCAGAAAAAGGACTAAATGAAACAGAAACTAGCGAGCTACTTGACAAAGAGTTCAAACAAAATATCATGAAGATGCTCACAGATGTGCAGAGAAGAATGGATGAACACAGTGAGCGCATCAGCAAAGAACTGGTGGATATAAAAAAATAAAAAATGAAGAATACAACACTCAAAATGAGAAATTCACTAGAGGGACTCAATAGCAGAGTAGAGGAAGCAGAAGAATGGATCAGCAAGCTAGATGAAAGACTAGAGGAAATCACCCAAGCAGAACAGAAAAGAGAAAAAAGAATTAGACAGAATGAGAACAGTGTTAGGGAACTCTGGGATAATATCAAGCGTGCTAGCATTTGGATTATAGGTGTCCCAGAAGGAGAAGAGAGAGACAAAGGGGCAGAAAATTTATTTGTAGAAATAATAGACGAAAACTTTCCTAACCTGAGGAGGGAAAGAGACGCCCAAGTGCAGGAAGCACAGGGAGCTCCAAACAAGATAAGCCCAGAGAGGCCCACACCAACACATACTACAATCAAAATGTCCAAAATTAAAGACAAAGAGAGAATCCTAAAAGCATCAAGAGAAAGGCCACAAGTGACATATAAAGTGAAGCCCATGAGGCTATCAGCAAACTTCTCAGTTGAGACTCGACAGGCGAGAAGAGAATGGCATGACATATTTAAAGTGCTAAAAGGAAAAACCTACAGCCAAGAATACTCTATCCATCAAGGTTGTCATTCAGAATGGAAGGAGAGATAAAGTGCTTCCCAGACAAGCAAAAATTAAAAGAGTTTATCATCAAGAAACCAGTTCTGAAAGAAATGTTGAAGGGGCTAATTTAAATGGGAAAGCAATGACCACAAATAGTGAAAAAAAAATTATCAAAACAACACCACCAAAAAAACAGGTAATAAAATCACTTATAAGGTAAAAATATACTAAAGGCAGCAGATCAACTACCTATGAAGGAAACATAAAGGTTAAAAGACAAATGTACTAAAATCACCTATTTCAATTATAAAAAGGTAATGGATAGACACACACTAAACAAAAGAGTATATATGATGTGAAAAACATATAATGTTGGAGGAGGGGAAGGAAAAAGCAGAGCTTTTAGAAAGAGGTCAAGCTAAAGAGTCTATCTACTCAATATGGACTGTTATATGCATAGTATATTAAATAAGATCCTCATGGTAACCACAAATCAGAAACCTATAACAAACCAGAAAAAATGTAAGAGAAAGGAAATCAAACATATTACTAAAGATAGCCATCAAACCACAAGGTAAGAGAGGAAGAGGAAAAGAAAGAAACAGAGAAGAACTACTAAAACACCCAGAAAAAAGAAAAAGTGACAAAATGGCTATAAATACATATTTATCAATAGCTACTTTAAATGTCAATGGACTAAATACTCCAATCAAATGCCATAGGGTGGCCAATTGGATAAAAAAAACAAGACCCATGTATATGCTGCGTACAAGAGGCACACTTCAGACCTATAGACACTCACAATCTGAAAGTGAAAGGATGGAAAAATATATTCCATGCAAATGGCAAAGAAAAGAAAGTGGGGGTAGCAATACTTATATTAGACAAAATAGACATTAAAACAAAAAATATAATAAGAGACAAAGATGGTCACTACATAATGATAAAGGGAACAATCCAACAAGAAAATATTTTCTTATATACACTTGTAGAGGGTGACATCAGCAAAATGGCTTGGTGAGCTGACCCTGGACTCTCTCCCCTCCAAACTACAAGCAAAAAACCAGAACAACTGCATTTCAACCAAAAATTCTAATACAGAGATTGTCAGAAACCCACAGCACCAAGACGATGGAGGACAGAGAGGCTGCAGCTGGCCTCAGAGGAGCTGGAATAGGGTAAGAGGGAAATTCGCTCCCTCCCCTAGAGACTGAGATCTCTGCTGAGGGTGAGGGAAGGAGTGGGGGAGGGGCTGCATGACCAGGGAATGTCCAGCACTCCCACAACCAGTGAAGTGGAAACCCGCTAACAGGGGAAAGCTTCCACATCCGGGGACCCCATCAAGCCAGTGCCCTGGGAAACCACAGAGCAAGATTGGATTGGAATCCAGGTCTGGACAGGAGAGAAAGTACCCCTCTTCCCCCAAGCCCTGCTGCATGCCAGCCATCGCGTCTGAAGGCAGAGGGCTGAGAACGTGCAGCACTCAACCCCCATCTAGTGGCCAAAGTCTGTAACTGCAAGTGAATACTACCATCATGCGCAAAAACGGCTCCTCTACCATCCAGCAATTTATACAAGCTCCAGACCAGAAGGAAAAGAATAAAAACACAGAATTAAGTCCTGAGGACTTTGAAATAGCTAAACTAAGTGAAAATGAATTCAGAGTAGCTATCATCAAAAAACTCAATGACGTAAAGGGAAAGATAGAGAAACAAGTCAACGAGTTCTGGAGTTACTTCACAAAAGAGATTGAAACTATAAAGAAGAATCAATCACAAATACTAGAGGTGACAAATACAATGGACCAGATAAAACAGAATATAGATTCCCTGAATGCCCATGTAGACATCATAGAGGAGCAAATAAGGATAATCGAACATAGACAGGCTTAATGGCTCCAGACAGAGGAAGAAAGAGAAGTAAGAATTAAAAAGAATGAGGAAAATCTCAGAGAAATAGCTGATTCAATGTGGAGAACCAACTTAAGTATCATTGGAATTCCTGAGTGCGTAGAAAAGGAAAATGGAGCAGAAAGTGTGCTTAATGAAATTATAGAAGAGAACTTCCAAAATCTAGGGATTGAGGGAGAAATGTGTGTGGAGGAAGCTTTCAGATCTCCTAGATTTGTCAATGTAAAAAGACCTACTGCAAGGCATATAGTAGTAAAAATGGCAAAAATGAATGGCAAAGAAAGAATATTCAGGGCAGCAAGACAGAAGAAAATAACCTACAGAGGTACTCCTATCAGACTTTCAGCGGATTTCTCTACAGAAACCTTACAAGCTAGGAGAGAATGGAATGACATATTCAAAACTTTAAAGGATAAAAATCTTCAGCCAAGAATACTCTATCCAGCAAAAATATCCTTCAGATATGAGGGAGAAATTAAATCTTTTCCAGACAAACAAAATGTGAGGGAATTTGTAACCAAAACTCCTCCACTACAAGAAATCCTCAAGAAGGCTAGCATACGTGTAAAAAGGTAAAAAGGGAGAAAGGGGTCACAAAACACAGAGTAGGGAGACAAAAATATAGAACAAGAATAGGATAGCAAATATTCAACTGCAGCATTAGGATAAAGGGAAGGAACCCACCAAAGCTAAGACGATCTTATCTCTCTAACCACAAACTCATAATATGATTTGAAATAAGAGATGAAAATAATAATTTAGGAGGTCAAGAGGAAAGGGACTAAATCATTCTAGGCCAAGTAAGTAAGAGACCACCAGAGAATGGTCTATATTACACATGAGATTCTAAACACAAACTTCAGGGTAGCCACTAAACTGAAAAACAGAACAGAGCCACAAAATATAAATAAGGAAAAATCTAAGAAACCCAGCATAAGAAATTGCAGAAATCAATGGGTAAGCTAAAACACACAGGAAGAGAAACAAAGGTAACACAGGAAAACCAGATAACAAATGACAGACTGACAGCATTAAGCCCACATGCATCAATAATCAACCTCAATGTAAACGGATTGAACTCTCCAATAAAAAGACACAGAGTGGCAAAATGGATTAAAGAACAAGAGCCAACAATTTGCTGCCTCTAGGAAACACACCTCAGCCCCAAGGACAAACGCAGGCTCAGAGTGAAGGGGTGGAAGCCAATACTTTAAGTTAATAGCAAGCAAAAGAAAGCAGGTGTCACAATACTTATATCAGACAAAACGCATTTCAAAATAAGGCAGGTAAAGAGAGGCACAGAAGGGCAATATATAATGATCAAAGGGACACTTCATCAAGAAGAAATAACACTTATAAATATCTATGCACCCAACACAGGAGCACCAAATTTCATAAAGCAACTATTAACAGACCTAAAGGAAGATGTTCAAAACAACAAATAATAGTAGGGGACCTCAACACCCCACTCACATCAATGGACAGATCATCCAGACAGAAAATCAACAAGGAAATAGTGGAGCTGAATGAAAAACTAAAACAATTGGACTTAATAGACATATATAGATCACTTCATCCAAAAACAGCAGAATACAAATTCTTCTCAAGTGCGCAGGGAACATTCACAAAGATCGACCATATGTTGGGAGACAAGGCAAGCCTCTACAAATTTAAAAAAATTGAAATAATAACAAGCATCTTCTCCGATCATCATGCTATAAGGCTAGAAATTAATTACAAGAAAAAAAGCTGAGTAAGCCACAATGATGTGGAGATTAAACAATATGCTATTGAACAAGCAATGGAGCATTGAAGAAATTAAGGAAGAAATAAAAAAATACCTGGAGACAAATGAAAATGATAACATGCCATACCAACTCATATGGGATACAGCAGAAGCTGTATTAAGAGGAAAATTCATCGCAATACAGGCACATCTTAACAAACAAGAAAAATCCCAAAGAAGCAATCTTAAACTACATCTAACTGAACTAGAGAAAGAAGAACAAATAAAGCCCAAAGTCAACAGAAGGAGAGAAAAAATAAAAATCAGAGGAGAAATAAATGCCAGTGGAATGAAAAAGGTGCTAGAAAGGATCAATGAAACAAAGAGCTGGTTCTTGGAGAAAATAAATAAAATTGACAAACCCCTAGCCAGACTTACAAAGAAACAAAAGGAGAAAGCTCAAATAAACAAAATCAGAAATGAAAGAGGAGAAATAACCACAGACTCTGCAGAAATAAAACGGATTATAAGAGAATACTACGAAAAACTATATGCCAACAAAATGGATAACCTAGATAAATTCTTGGACTCCTACAATCTCCAAAAGCTCACTCAAGAAGAAGCAGACAATTTGAAAAGGCCAATCCCAAGGAAAAAGATTGAAACAGTCATCAAAAGCATCCCAAAGAATTAAACCCCAGGACCACATGGCTTTCCTGGGGAATTCTACCAAACTTTCAGACAGGACTTAATACCTATCTTTTTCAAGCTATTCCAAAAAACTGGGGAGGATGGAACACTTCCTAACACATTCTATGAGGCCAACATCATGCTGATACCAAAGCCTGACAAGGACAGCACGAAAAAGAAAACTGCAGGCCAATATCGCTGATGAACATAGATGCAAATATTCTTAAAAAACTTTTGGCAATCAGAATTCAGCAATTCATCAAAAGGATCATACATCATGATCAAGTGGGATTCATACCAGGAACACAGGAATGATTCAACATCAGCAAATCAATCAACGTAATACACCACATCAAAAAACTGAGGAATAGAAACCACATGATCATCTCAATAGATGCCAAGAAAGCATTTGACGAGATCCAACAGCCATTTATGATAAAAACTCTGAACAAAATTGGCATAGAAAGGACCTACCTCAACATAATAAAAGCCATATATGACAAACCCACTGCAAACATCATACTCAGTGGGCAAAAACTGAGCGCCATCACCCTGAAAACAGGAATGAGACAAGGATGCCCTCTATCACCACTCTTATTTAACATAGTACTGGAGGTCCTGGCCAGAGCAATAAGGCAAGAAAAAGGAATAAAAGGAATCCAAATAGGCAGGGAAGAAGTGAAACTCTTGCTCTTTGCAGATGACGTGATCTTATGTATAGAAAACCCCAAGAATCCATTGGAAAACTTTTAGAAGTAATCAAAACCTACAGCAAAGTTGCAGGGTATAAAATCAATTTACATAAATCAGTAGCATTTCTATATTCTAATAATGAACTAACAGAGAAAGAACGCAAGAACCCATACCATTCACAAGCCCTACAAAAGTTATAAAATACCTTGGAGTGAATTTATCTAAGGAAGTGAAAGACCAATACAATGAAACTTACAAGGCCTTTCTGAAGAAATGGATTGTGACATAAAGAGATGGAAAGGCATTCCATGTACATGGGTTGGAGGAATAAACATAGTTAAAATGTCCATTCTACCTAAATCAATCTACAGCTTCAATGCTATCCCAATCAGAATCCCAATGACATTCTTTACAGAATCAGAAGAAAGAATCCTAAAATTCATGTAGGGCAGCAAAAGACTCTGGATTTCTAAAGCAGTCCTGAGAAAAAAGAATAAAACGGGAGGTATAACAATCCCTGACTTCAAAACATACTACAAAGCTACAGTAATCAAAACAGCATGGTACTGGTACAAAAACAGGTGCACCAATCAATGGAACAGAATTGAAAGCCCAGAAATAAAACCACACATCTATGGACAGCTTATCTTCGAAAAAGGAGCTGAGGGCATACAATTGAGGAAAGAAAGTCTTTTCAACAAATGGTGCTGGGAAAACTGGAAAGCCACATGTACAAGAATGAAAATTGACCACTCTTTCTCACCATTCACCAAAATAAACTCTAAATGGATGAAAGACCTAAAGGGGAGACCTGAAACCATAAGGCTTCTAGAAGAAAATGTAGGCAGTACACTCTTTGACATCAGTATTTCAAGGATCTTTTCGGAGACTGTCTGATCTCAGAGAAGGGAAACAATAGGAAGATAAACAAATGGGACTTCATCAGACTAAAGAGCTTCTTCAAGGCAAAGGAAAACAGAATTGAAACAAAAGAAAGCCACTAACTGGGAAAAAATATCTGCAAGTCATACATCTGACAAACTCTAATATCCATAATATATAAAGAACTCACACAACTCAACAATAAAAAAATCAAACAACCAGATCAAAAAATGGGCAGGAGATGTGAAGAGACATTTCTCCAGAGAAGATATACGGATGGCCAATAGGCACATGAAAAGATGTTCATCATCGCTGACCATCAGGGAAATGCAAATCAAAACTACACTAAGATATCACCTTACACCCATTAGAATTACAAAAATATCTAAAACTAATAATAACAAATGTTGGAGAGGTTGTGGAGAAAAAGGAACCCTCATACACTGCTGGTGCAAATGCAAACTGGTGCAGCCACTATGGAAAACAGTATGGAGATTCCTCAAAAAATTAAATATAGAACTACCATATGACCCAGCTATCCCACTCGTGGGTATCTATCCAAAGAGCTTGAAGTCAGCAATTCCAAAAGTCCTATGCACCCTAATGTTCATTGCAGCATTATTTACAATAACTGAGACATGGAAGCAACCTAAGTGCCCATCAACAGATGATTGGATAAAGAAGATGTGGTATATATATACATGAGGGGATACTACTCAGCTGTAAAGCAGAAAAAAATCATCCCATTTGCAACAACATGGATGGACCTTGAGGGAATTATGTTAAGTGAAATAAGCCAGATAGACAAGGACAATCTCTGTATGACTCCACTCATATGAGAATTTAAAAATGTAGACAAAGAGAACAGATTAGTGGATACCAGGGCAAAGGTGGGGTAGGGGGTGGGCACAAAGTGCGAAGGGCTGCACATACAAAACGACTGACAAACAATAATGTACAACTGAAATTTCATGAACTCAATAAAAATTAAAATAAAATATGTATATATATATATATATATATATATATATATATATATATATATATATATATAAAACACTTGTAAATATCTATGCACCCAACACAGGAGCACCTAAATATATGAACCAATTATTAACAAACATAAGAGGAGAAATAGACAGTAACACAATAATAGTAGGGGACTTTAACACTTCACTTACACCAATGGATAGATCATCCAAACAGAAGATCAATAAGGAAACACTTGCCTTAAAGGACACATTAGACCAGATGGACTTAGTAGATATATACAGAACATTCCATTCAAAAACCACACAATACGCATTCTTTTCAAATGCCCATGGAACATTCTCCAGGATTGATCACATATTAGACCACAAAACAAGTCTCAATAAATTTAAGAAGACTGAAATAATACCATGCATCTTTTCTGACCACAAAGGTATGAAAGTGAAAATCAACTCCAGAAAGAAAACCAGAAAAGCCACAAAACTGTGGCGATTGAACAAAATGCTTCTGAACAATGATTGAGTCAATGAAGAAATCAGTGAAGAAATCAAAAAATTCCTGGAGACAAATGAAAATGAAACCTGACAAGCCAAAATCTGTGGGATACAGCAAAATCAGTTCTACGAGGGAAGTTTACAGCAATTCAGGCCTACCTCAACAAAGAAGAAAAATCCCAAATAGGCAATCTCAAAGTGCACCTAAAGGAACTGGAAAAAGAACAGCAAACAAAGCCCAAAATCAGCATAAAAGAAATAATAAAAATCAGAGCAGAAATAAATGAATTAGAGACTAAAAAGCAATAGAAAAAATTAATGAAAGCAACAGATGGTTCTTCAAAAGATAAAAGAAAATTGACAAACCCTTAGCTACACTCACCAAGAAAAAAACAGAGAAGGCTCAGATAAATAAAATCAGAAAAGAAAGAGGAGAGATTACAATAGAGACCTCAGAAATACAAAAGATAATAAGAATACTATGAAAAGCTACAGGCCAACAAATTGGATAATGTAGAAGAAATGGATTAATTCTTAGAAACATACAACCTTCCAAAACTGGACCAAGAAGATGTAGAAAATTTGAATAGACTGAACACTAGTAAGGAGATCGAAACAGCAATCAAAAACCTCCCAAAAGGTAAAAGTCCATGACCAGATGGCTTCTCTGGTGAGTTCTACCAAACATTCAAAGAAGACTTAATACTTAGCGTTCTCAAATTCCTCCAAAAAAATTGAAGAGGAGGGGAGGCTTCCTAACTCCTTCTAAGAAGCCAACATTATCCTGATACCAAAGCCAGACAAGGACAACACAACAAAAGAAAATTACAGGCCATTATCACTGAAGAACATCAATGCAAAAATCCTCACCAAAATACTAGTAAATGGAATACAACAATACATTACAAAGATCATACATCATAATCAAGTGGGTTTCATTCCAGGGATGCAGGGATGGTTCAACCTCTGCAAATCTATCAAAGTGATACACCACATTAACACAATGAAGAATAAAAATCACATGATCATGTCAATAGATGCAGAGAAAGCATTTGAAAAGATACAGCATCCATTTATGATAAAAATCTAAATAAAATGAGTATAGAAGGAAATTACCTCAACATAATAAAGGCAATATATGACAAACCCACAGCAAATGTCATTCTCAATGCAGAAAAACTGAAAGCTATAGCTCTAAGAACAGGAAGCAGACAAGGATGCCCACTGTCACCACTCTCACTTAACATAGTATTGGAAGTCCTAGCCCGAGCAATCAGGCAAGAAAAAGAAATAAAAGGGATCCCCATTGGAAAAGAAGTGAAACTGTCACTCTTTGCAGACGACATGATTTTATATCTAGAAAACCCTAAAGAGTCCACTAAAAAACTTTTAGCAATAATAAAGGAATACAGTCAAGTTGTGGGATACAAAATCAATGTACAAAAATCGGTTTCATTTCTATACACTAACCACGAAGTAGCACAAAGAGAAATTAAGAATACAATCCCATTTACAACTGCAACAAAAAGAATAAAATACCTAGGAATAAACTTAACCAAAGAGGTGAAAGATCTGTGCACTTAAAACTATAAAACATTGTTGAAAGAAATCGAAGAAGACACAAAGAAACGGAAAGATAATCCTTGCTCTTGGATTGGAAGAATTAACACCGTTAAAACGTCCATACTTCCTAAAGCAATCTATAGATTCAACACAATCTCTATCAAAGATCCAACAACATTTTTTACAGAAATAGAACAAAGAACCCTAAAATTTATGTGGAACAACAAAAGACCCCAAATAGCCAACGGATTCCTGAGGAAAAAGAACAAAGCTGGAGGTATCACACTCCCTTATTTCAAATTATACTACAAAGCCCTAGTAAACAAAACAGCATGGTACTGGCACAAAAACAGACACACAGATCAATGGAAGAAAAGTGAGAGCCCAGAAGTAAACCCAGACGTTTATGGACAGCTAATATTCGACAAGGGAACCAAGAGCATATGAGGGAGAAAGGAGAGTCTCTTCAATAAATGGTGTTGGGAAAACTGGACAGCCACATGCAAAAGAATGAAAGCAGACCATTTCCTTACACCATGCACAAAAATCAACTCAAAATGGATTAAAGACTTGAATTTAAGACCCAAAACCATGAGACTTCTAGAAGAAAACATAGGCAGTACGCTCTATGACAATTGTCTGAGCAGCATATTTTCAAGTCACATGTCTGACCGGGCAAGGGAAACAAAAGAAAAAATGAACAAATGGGAGTACATCAAACTAAAAACTTCTGCACAGCAAAGGAAACCATCAACAAAACGAAAAGAGAACCTAACAATTGGGAGAAGCTATTTGCAAACCATAATTCAAATAAGGGGTTAATATCCAAAATATACAGAGAACGCATACAGCTCAACAACAAAAAAAACCAAAAATCCAATTAGAACATGGGCAAAAGATGTGAACAGAGATTTCTCCAAAGAAGATATATGGATGGCCAACAGGCATATGAAAAGATACTCAACATCATTAGCTATCAGGCAAATGCAAATCAAAACTACAATGAGGTATCACCGGACTCCGATCAGAATGGCTATAATTAACAAGACAGGAAAAACAAATGTTGGAGAGGGTGTGGAGAGAAGGGAAACCTTGTTCACTGCTGGTGGTAGTGCAAACTGGTGCAGCCACTATGGAAAGCAGTTTGGAGTATCCTCAGAAAATTAAGGATAGATCTACCATATGACCCAGCTATTCCACTGCTGGGTATTATCCAAAGAACTTGAAAACACAAAGGCATAAAGATACTTGCACCCCTATGTTCATTGCAGCATTATACACAATAGCCAAGACTTGGAAGCAACCTAGGTGCCCATCAAGGGATGAATGGATAAAGATGGGGTATTTATACACGATGGACTACTACTCAGCCATAAGAAATGACAAAATCCGGCTATCTGTGACAACATGGATGGACCTTGAGGGTATTATGCTGAGTGAAATAAGTCAGAGGGAGAAAGTCAAATACCATATGATCTCAAACATACGTAGAAGATAAAAACAAAAACCAAAAAAAACACATAGAATTGGACATTGGATTGGTAGTTACCTTTGGGGAAGCAGGGAGGGAGGAGGGAAAAGGGATGATTAGGCTCACATGTGAGGGGATGGACTATAATTAGTGTTCAGGTAGTGAACATGATGTAATGTACACCGAATTCAAAATATGATGTACATCTGACAAAAAAAGAAAATGTGATATATATGCATAATGGAATACTACTCAGCCATAAGAAATGACAATATCCAGCTATTTGTGACAACATGGATGGACCATGAGGATATTATGCTAAGTGAAATGTTAAAGTGTGAAAGTCAAACACTGTATGATCTCACTCATAATTAGAAGATAAAACAACAACAAACAAACACATAACAACAGGTATTGGATTGGTGGTTATCACAGGGGAAGGGGGAGGAGGGGAGGGCAAAAGGGGTGATTAGGCTCACATGTGAGGTGATGGACTATAATTAATTTTTGCGTTGTCAACATGATGCAATCTACACAAAATTCAAAATGTGTGTATATATATATACTTCCATGTTTATTACAATATTATTCACAATATCCCAGATATGAAAATAAGTTCTGTTTATCGCACAGAAAATATTTACAATTGCGATAGCACTGGATTTCTCAGTTGCAATAGTCAATATCAGAAGACAAAGGAGTGATACCCTTAAAATCATGAGGAAAATTATTTTCAACCTAAAAGTCTCAACTTAACCGAACATCCCTCAAGTGGGGTCATAAAATAATGTCATTTTCATACATGTAAGTTCTCAAAAAATTTTCCTTCCGTGTACCTTGTTTAGGGATCTGTTGTAGGATATACTCCGCTAAAATGAGAGTAAACAAGAAAGAGAAAGGCTGGGGGTGCAGACATCAAGTGATCCAGGGAGGAGTATTTGTGGTGGTGAAACATCCCGGGAGGAGCTCTGTGCAGCTAAGCTCCAGGAAACCAGTGTGTGTAGGAGCAGGAGGACAGAGGCTACATGAGGGATGGCCTACGAAGAAGATTTGGAGAATTCTGAAGTAGTCACAAGATCCAGAGGATATTTATCAGTAGGGAACTTATACAATATGGCAGAGGAGAAAACTAAGCAAACAAATCAACCTGAGACCTGATTAATTCCAGGGGAAAAAAAAGAACATTAAAATGGCATGTTAAAAGAAATGTACCCAGAATGCTACTAATGTCTTTAATGTTATTTTATACCATCTTAATATAAAAATTGAACATTAGTTTGACAAAAGCAGTGGAGCTACAATTTTATTGGAATGATGAGATAAAAGTATGTGCATGTTTGTATGGCCAGGAGAGTGGGAAGGACCTAAATCCACATTACTGGCAGTCAAACCTGTATCAGTTATTTATCTTTGGGTTCTCAACTCCAAACCCACCATGCTTGTTCTGCCCCTTGATCCTGGGGCTGGATCTCCACAAACTAGTCACTCTGAATTCATTACAAGTTTGTTTCATTTTCCTCCTAAGTGAATAACCGGAAAGAGATTGAAAAGAGAAAAGAAGAGGAAACAAAATTCTCTGCTTATTCCTGGTTCCTTCTTAGTCTTCCAACAATTCAACACCTATGTAACTAATTCTTTGTGTTAATTTCCCTGTTTTTGAAAAAAAAAAAAAACTATTAGGTTACTCTTTATGTGTAACCATACTACATTTAAGCCGTGTGAAGGAAAAGGCTTTTTATTCTCCACTATACTATAATCTTGCCCCTAGTATAGTACTTGATGTTTAATAAAATTAAATGAAATGGTGGGGCTGGCCCCATGGCCGAGTGGTTAAGTTCACGCGTTCCGCTGCAGGCGGCCCAGTGTTTTGTTGGTTCGAAGCCTGGGCGCGGACATGGCACTGCTCATCAGACCACGCTGAGGCAGCGTCCCACATGCCACAACTAGAAGGACCCACAACGAAGAATATACAACTATGTACCGGGGGACTTTGGGGAGAAAAAGGAAAAAAATAAAATCTTTAAAAAAAAATTAAATTAAATGGTTTTGTAGGATAACATAGAGTGTTTTATTACTATGGCTTATATTATATACAACAATGCACTTTCTGCATTTTATTTTTAATTGTATATTTAATGATTCATGTTTTTCAACAAAATAAGAAATACAGTTATTATTTGCTTATTTGATAATTTAAAGTTATTTTTCTTGCTTTTTTTAGAGAGACAGGTTAGTATACATTTGTAAATTCAGTATATATGGACCCATACACTATGTGTATTATGTGTTTATTGATCATAATCAAGTCATTTCTTCATCACTACAGTGTGGATATCTGTTTGAGATTAAAAGTATTGAAATGTGTTTCTTTTACACAGATTTCCAATTGATGGGAGTAGGCATAATTCAAACCATAAAACTCCTGGAGGAAAACACAGGCAGTAAGTACTTTGACATCAGTCTTAGCAATGTTTTTTTTTTTTATCTGACTCCAAAAGCAAGGGAAGCAAAAGCAAAAATAAACAAATTGGATTTTGTCTAACTAAAAGGCTAGTGCACAGTGAAGGAAACCATCAGCAAAATGAAACTGCAATCTACTGAATGAAAGAGGATATTTGCAAATGATATATCTAATAAGGGGCTAACATACAAAATATATAAAGAACTCATACAACTCAATTAAAAAACACAATAGATTGTTTTAAAAACGGTAAAGGTCTTGAATAGAATTTTTTCCAAAGAAGATATATAGATGACCAACAGACACGTGAAAAGATGCAAACATCACTAATCATCAGGGAAATGCAAATCAAAACCATAGTCAGGTAGCACCTCACACCTTCCAGAATGGCTATTATCAAAAAGACAACAAATAACAACTGTTGGCAAGGATGTGTAGAAAAAGGAAACTTTGTACACTGTTAGTGGGAAAGTAAGTTGGTGCAGCCACTATGGAAAACATTACAGAGGTTCCTCAAAAAATTAAAAATAGGACTACCATGGGATTCAGCAATTCTACTTAGTATTTATTTGAAGAAAATGAAAATACTATTCAAAAACTTACATGTACCCCTATGTTCATTGCAACATTATTTACAGTAGCCAAGATATGGAAGCAACATAAGTGTCCATTGATGGATTAATGGATAAAGAAGATGTGAGATATATATTACTCAGCTATGAAAAAAGAAGGAAAGCTTGCCATTTGTGATAATATAGGTGGACTTAGAGGATATTATGCTAAGTGAAATAAGTCAGAGAAAGATAAATGCTGCATGATTTCACTTATACGTAGAATCCAAAAGCAAAACAATTAAACAAACAAAACAAAATAGAAAAATTCATAGATGCAAAGAACAAACTGGTGGTTGCCAGAGGGGAGGGAAGTGACAGATTGGTGAAATAGGTTAATGGAGATTAAAATATTTAAGATTTCAGTTATAAAATAAGTACATGATGGGGATGTAAAGTATAGCAGAGGGAATTTAGTCAAAAGTATATTAACTTTGTACAGTGACAGATTGTTCCTGGATTTGTTGTGATGAACACTTTATAATGTATTGAAACATTAAGTCACTATGTTGTACACTTGAAAGTAATATCATATTATACATCATCTATACTTCAATAAAAAAAACACCAATAACACTTGTATAGGAAATCCTTGGTTGCATAATCTGAAAACTTTTAGGAAAAAAACAGTTGAGAGTATTAAAAAAACCAAAACATTTTATTGTACCTTGCTGATTGCTTCTAGAGTGGTATGGAGTGAAAACAAGACAGAATATGTAAGGACTAGGGTCTGATGGAGATGCACACGTAAGTATAATGTGCTAATAGCTCACACTTCAGGACTCTTATAGAGAACCGCTAAGAATGTCAATGTTGCAACTGATCCTTCCCCTATCAGTGTGGTGGATGTTGTGATGAGCCAATTGTTTCTATGGGGAGTCCAGGCACCTGAGGATAGAAAACTCTTCATATCCCATAGGACTCACACTCTAGAGCTTGAACCCTTGATCCAGAATGTAATCTGGGAACCAGGGGCAAAAATATCGACTATAGAGGCCAGCCTGGTGGTGCAGCAGTTAAGTTCACAGGTTCTGCTTCAGTGGCCTGGGGTTCGCCGGTTCAGATCCCGGGTGCCGACATGGCACGGGTTGGCAAGCCATGCTGCGGTAGGTGCCCCACATATAAAATAGAGGAAGATGGGCATGGATGTTAGGTCAGGGCCAGTCTTCCTCAGCAAAAAAGAGGAGGATTGGCAGCAGCTGTTAGCTCAGGGCTAATCTTCCTCAAAAAAGAATACTGACTATAGTGCTGATGATAACAACTAAAACCAGAACTATGAGTCAGGAAAAAGCTGCACTTATAGTTCACATTTAATGCTAGTGAAAATAAAGAAACTGAGTCACAAAGAGGTTAAGTGACTTGCCTAAGACCATAAGTGATGGAATTGGAGTTGAAACAGCTCATTCGTGGTCTTAAACTCAGAATATTGTTTCTGATAATGACAATGATGTCAACCAAAAATTTGCTCAATGCAGAAAATATTTAATGACAAAAAGAAAAACAAAATCAACATCAGTCCTTCAAAGGTGTCTTTAATATCCTTTTGTTGTAGTTTCTTTCACTTGTTTTATTTCCTTAATCATACATGCTGTTTTAAGGAACACTAAGGACATATTGTGTAGTTTTAGATTAATGCCACGCTAACTATATACAAGGTGGCAGTTGGATGATACCAAATTGGTCCCCTAGTAACACCTACTGGAGGTCAACATAGAATCTGAAAATAACCCCTTGGGGACTTTTTTTTAGTGTACAGATTTCTCCCCCCTGTGGAAACAGATCATCAAGCCAAGGGATAAGTGGAGATAAATATAAAATCTCAGATACATTCACTAATGGCTACAAGTTCAGCATCTGAGGTAGATGCCACTTAGTCACAAAAGGCTCCTAGTGAGAGCTGTGCCTTGAGAAGACACGGAAGAATGCCAAGAGACGAGATGACAAAGGCAGAACATCTTTTACCTCAAGAAGCAACAGTCACAGACTCAGAAAATCTCTGTTGTAAGAAGCCTCTCCCCTTTCTTGATTTTTGATTAACTCTTAACAAAACAGGAAGCTGTGGTACAGAGAGGTTAGGTGATATGTCCAAGGATACACAGCCCAGAAATTTAAAAAAAAAAAAAACAACAACAACAAGATTCAAACACCAATGAGTAACTTCAAGTCTCTGATCTTAAGACCTCTTTAATTTTCACCTGAAATTGGTGTTACAGGCTAGAAGTAATTAAAAAAACTAAATGTGAATAGGAAAACCCCATAAAAATAAGATCAAATGCTGACCAATCACTTATTGGACATAAACAAAGGTATAAGTCAGAAAATTTTAATAAAATCTATTGTAACACAAAGGATGTTCACTGAGTATAACTCAGGACTTACAGTATGGAGATTGTTCCACACTAAGTGGGAATCCAACTTGTCACCAGAGAAGCCATCACAAAGACCAGATTAAAGACTGGATGTATTGTTGGGGGTGTCTTTAACTCCTAAATTTAATTAATATGTTGAAGTTACAGGTTATCTCAGGACTGAAAATCACACCATATTATAAAAAAAGCTCCAAAGCAGCATGAATATTGGTTATACAACCTTTAATTTCAAAAAGACAACAATTCATTGAAACAAACAATAGTGAACATCTATTACATGCTGGAAAATTTAGGCGCTGGAAAATCATAAATGAAGATAACATCTTTCACACACATAAGGAATTCTAAGTCTGTAGAACTAGTGGTAGTTTTTTCTGTTATGCTTGTCACTGTTGTTACCATACTTAATTGTAGGTGGCATGTTGCATGCAAACTCTTTGTTAGACAACGGAATGAGTACACTTACTGTACTGTCTGACAAACATGCTTCTGCTAAAGGCATACATCAATCCTAAGTGAGGTTCCTAAGACTACCCTACAATGCTAATCTCTTTTTCATTTACTCACCTGCTCTCCAAAACAACTCTCATATTTTCTCCAAGTTTTACCAATCCTCCCTGTCCTACTGTCCACGAACAAAAGCCATCCAGGATTCTAATTGCACTGAGAAAATAGAAGCTATCAGAAGAGAACTTATTTGTGTCACATATGGTGTACTTTACCTCCTGCTACAGTCAAGGTATTGGCTATGTTCACATGAAAAATCAACCTTGCCCTTCTAAATTGGTTTCTATCTGCCACACTCAAAGGTCACCCCTCTGGAAGAAGCTTTCTCCATTTTTAATCTATCATCATTTACTCTTTGTGTAGAATCACTTCCTTAACCATATCTAAATCTCATGAGAAAACAAAACACATTGATATGATATGCTCTTCTAGCTACTGCTCCATTTCTTTGTTCTCAAGTACAAAAAAAAAGATTAATACAAACTGTACTTATATTGTATCTTGCCCACTTTCTCCCTCCCCAATTTTACCATGAATCCTCTCTGAGCACAACTCCATTGAAATTGCTCTTACTAAGGTCACAAGTGATTTCGATGTTGCCAAATGTGATGGTCAACTCTCAGTTCTCATTATAATTCAACAGAATCTGCACCTGTTGCAGTTGATTGCACTTTCCATCTTTGAACAGTTTCTTCCCGTGTATCTGAGATATTGCTTCTTACCCAACAATCTGAATCTCTTGTATCACTTACTTCTCAACTAAACACAGTTGCCTCAGGTCTCAGTCTCAAAACTTTCCTCTTACCTAAGTGATCTCAACTGATTGTATGTCCTTCAAGATCCCCTCTACTCTAAAGACTACCAGAACTACACCTTTAGTCCAGAATTCTAAACTGAATCCCAGTTGGCTTCACATATCTCATAAGCATTTCAAATGTGTCTCGAGAACTAAATTCCTGGTTTCTCTTATGTAATCCTCCTGTTCTAGAAATTTTCAAAATCTCAGTAAATAGAAATTTCATTTTCCTTTTGCTTGAGCCCAAAACATCGAATTATCTCTCATTCTCCATTCTTTCCTAACAGATGTGATCTAAATGTTTTCCCATTGGAATATTTTCCATGGAATATTTATCCATGAATATTTAGCTTTCCACAAGCTAAACATTGTTGTGTCACTACTCTAATCAATCCATCTTTGTCTCTCATTTAAAGTGTCCTAAGTTGCCTTCCTGCATTCAGCCTAGCTCCCTGCTCTATTTTACACACTGTAGACACACTGATCCTTTTAACAATGTACATCTTATCAAGTTACACCTCTACAGAATACTCTTCAAGTGCTTCCAGTCTCACTCTGAACCAAACTAAAAATGCATCCAAGTCCTGCTGTTGAGTCACACAGAGTTGTGCAATGTACACTTTCTTCCCATACACTCCACCCTTCCTAGAACGCTGGTGTTAAAATAACATGGAAGGAGACACAGTAGTGCTCTTTGATGTTGACTATCAGAGTCAGTTCTCTTTGAATAAGTATGCAATGCTTCACATTCAATATTCATAGTCAGTTTAGTTAAGCTCAATCACTATTTACTGTGGCCTAGTATTTGACAGTCACTATTTTCTGCAGAATTTTTGACAAAAAATTTTGTAGCTTTCTTTAACCATGACTTATATGCGAAGAGGACGTAGAAGGAGTTGCTGTGAACTCTAATATCTCCTCTTCCTCTTCTCTTTGAAAAAAAAGTCTTTCCATGCTCAATGAAACATCTTTGCTTCCTTCTTCCTGAGAGCAAGAAACAAGACAAGGTAAATCCTCTTAATCGTCAATTGTAAATAATCTTTGATAGCTTACCAAATAGTCTCGTGTGAAACAGGACACACAGAGGTGTTCTCAGGAAGACTATTTTCACAGTATTGAATCCCTAAGCATCACTTGTGGATACTTTCTGAGAAGATGAGCATCGTGACAATAATTTTTTAAATGCCCCCATGACGTCCTTGTTTCTGAGGCTGTAGATGAGAGGATTGAGCATGGGTGTGAAGACGGCATAGAAGGCTGACACCACCTTGTCCTGTTCAGGGGTGTGGAGTGACTGGGGCAGCACGTAAGTGTAGAAGGCAGCCCCATAGAAAATGCTGACTACAGTCAAGTGGGAAGAACAAGTGGTAAAGGCCTTTTTTTGGCCTTCAGCAGAGCGCATGTGGTAGACCGTTAACAAGATGACAGAGTAGGAAGTTGAGATAATAGAGATGGGGATGAGGAACATGAGTACACAGCAGATGTACATCAGGGTTTCATACAAGGATGTGTCAGCACAGGCCAGTCTGAGAACTGCAGGGATCTCACAGAAGAAGTGGTTGATACTGCGGGAGCCTCAGTAGGGGACATTCATTGTAATAGGGGTGAGCAGGAAGCCATCCAGTGACCCACCAAACCAGGCACCAGAAGCCAGGAGAAGACACACCCTGCGGTTCATCAGGACTGGGTACCTAAGAGGGTTACAGACAGCCACGTAGCAGTCATAGGCCATGAGGTCCAAGAGGAAGAACTCTGAGCCAATCATGGTCAAGTAGAGGAAGATCTGGATGCCACAGCCCACAAAGGAAATGGTCTTCTCTTTAGAAACCATGTCAACCAGCAGCTTTGGGAAAGTGGTACAAATGAAAAGGGTGTCCATGATGGACAGCTGGCTGAGCAGAAAGTACATGGGAGTGTGGAGGCGGGTGTCCACCTGAATCAAGACTATCATGACCAAATTTGCAGTTACAGCCACCATGAAAATAGCAAAAATAACAGCAAATATAATCCCTGTAGCTTCACTGTTCACCAGAAGCCCCAGGAGGATAAAGTCAGAGGATGCAGTACCGTTCTTCATTGACATTGCCTTTGGCAGCTCCAGGGGAGCAGGAAGCCACAAAGACTAGGAAGGAAATGGAGAGAAAACACTTTCTATATGAGAGAAACTCACAACCAGAGGTGACTGGTTAGGATGAAATTTTCCAAGGCAGAATGCTGGAGAAAAACAAATAGACCAAGAGACACATCATAATTCAGTAACTATAGATCTATTTCTCTTTGTTGGAGAACAATCCTTTTTATATTGTGTGTATGTTCATGCTGTAATGTTTAGGCTACACTAGATGCATAATAAAGTTGGCTTTTGCTACTCCTCAGTAAAGGTTTAACTATATCTGTTCTATTCATTCTGCATTTCTTGCATCCAGAATGCTGTCCAACCCATAGCTGGAATAAATAAATATTGGTTGGAGAATAGGGTGATTGACACACTGAACCTCTGAACAGGAGCAAAATGAATCTTTAAGAAGTGAAGGTTGTAAAGAACAAAACACCTTCTGTGACTCTTTTCTCAATACTTCACTTCTGACACTCTGGTCACCGAATGTGTGGGGGTTTCTTCCCCATACCAAGCAAACTCTAGGTCTTCAGGTTACAGCTGAGTGACTTACAACTTAATTGAATTCTTACAATATCTACCTGGGCATACCCTAATACCCCACAGGTTAAGAGTTCAGTCCCACAAGACTGGAATCCACTTCAGAAGCCAATTACAAGTACAGGTTTTCACCTGTGCTGTTGAACCACTGGCTATAAATCAGATGTTCCCATGACCCACTTCCTGGGTTCAATCAATATTTTAGTGTTTCATAGAACTCAAGGAAAGTTTTTCCTTCTAGACTGAGTAGTATGTAACTCAGGAACTACCAAGTAGAAGATATGCATGGTGTAAATATGTGGGGAGGGGTGTGGGATTTTTGTGCTCTCTGGGTGGACCACTCTCCTAGCTCCTCCACGTGTACACCAAACTAGCCCTCTGCACTCTTTTCTTTGGAATTTTATGGGGATTTGTTATTTAGGCATGACTGATTAAATCATTGGCCATTCATGATTAATTAGACCTCTAACTTCTCTCCTCTCCTAGGAGATCTGGGATGTGGAATGTAAAAATTCCTAGCCTCTAATCACATAGTTAGTTCCCTGGCAAACATCTCCCATCGCTAGAGGCTTTCCATAAGTTATCGCATTAACATAAACTCAGGTGTAGTTGGAAGCAGCTTATTATGAATAATAAAAGACACCTGCATAGCTCTTATTATTTATGAATGGTTTTAGGAGCTCTGTGCCAGGAATGGGGACAAAGACCAAATATATATTTCTTGTCATGAATCACAGTATCACACAGGGTTAAGACATTACTTGGGGCCTCACGAATGAAATGTTTTAGTTGTCATATTTCACCTGGGTTATTCCTGTAGCTTTCCCACTGTCTCCCTGTTCTCTCTCTTGAATGCCATTAGTATGATCTCAGCAGAGAAAAGTCACATTGAGAAACCTACATCAGACCAGATCTCTCTCTGCTGAAAATTCTGCTATGGCACTTCATATCCTACTTCAAAGCCCATCATGTTGTTACCTTTTCACCCTCTGAAATTATCTCCTGCCTCCTCCAGTGTGTTTACTCTGGTGCTGCAGCTCCCCTGGCCTCCTTGCTGATCCTTGTCCCCATTCTGGGGGAGTCCCTAGGCCGGGCCCTTTGCCTCTGCTGTACCCAGGACTGAGTCTCCTCCTCACATCTGTGTGTTTGTCCTTCATGTCTTTCAAGGCTTTGTTCAAAACCCATCTTTCAGAGGGGCCTGTTCTGGTAAGACTTGATGACTTTATCTTTTCACGTTCCTTGATACCATCTGACATGTATACTCATTCTATTTTGTTTTTGCTTCCCGCCATAAACAGTAAGCTCAATATAAGCAAGGATGTTTGCTTATTTTGTTTCATGTGTGCTTCCAGAATATAAAAGAATGTCTGGCACATGGTAAATATTTCTTGAATATTTAAATGAATGATTATTAAACGTATACGGTCTAGAAAAATGGAATTATTTTTTCTTGTGCTTGTTTAAATAATGCATTTCTAGTAGAATTCCTTCAAAATACACCAGGGTATTTTCCATAAAACATGCAAAAGGGAAATAAAATATTTTAAGTGCCAGGTCCTTGTGTTTATCTTCACTGCAAAATGAATGTGCCATAAAATATGATCTACCTACATTTTCTGGTAAGAAACTTAGTTCTCAGAAATAGAAATACACCACATATCTCTAAGATCATGCTGCAATAAAAATTTTACATCTTAATCATCTAAATTTTGCATATAAATTTTAGGCAATTACTCTGTGACTTAAAATCAACATACTGTCTTAGAGTCACATGTCAGCATAATTTACAGCAAACAAGGGACTCACCATTTTTCCTCTCTTCTGAATCTGTATTTGTTGTGACAGCTCTTTATTCACTATGTTCCAATCACTGTTTAAAAGGTGACTGTGGCATCAGGTGTTATTATCAATGCAGAGATTGCATTGTGGATGTTAATAATAGAGTTCAAATTCTTCCTATGATGTGCCGGTAATAAGAAAATCATTGTGCATTAGTTTTCTTAGCATCAAGTTTCCATCTGTCTGTTATTGTCAGAAAAATTGAGTCTTAAAAATGCTACTATCAATTTTGTATTCTATTAAATTTGATAAACCTATAATAGATTTAACTTAGTATTAAAATCAATTTTGCTAGGCAGAATAATGTCCTCGTCCCTACTTAAAGATCCTTATGTTTTAACCCACAGACTATGAATATACTCCCTTATTTGGCAAAAGAGACTTTGCAGATGTGACTAAGCTGGGAAAAGTGAGACGAAGAGATTATTCTGGAATCAAGTGCTATGCATGATGTAAGTACAAGGGGGACAGTAGTCAGAGGAGGACATGTGAAATTAGGAACAGAGGTCCAAGTGATTCAAATGCTGGCTTTGAAGATGAAGAAGAGGCAAGACATTAAGTGGTCTCTAGAATCTGAAAAAGGCTAGGAAATGAATTCCATTCTAAAGTCTTCAGAAAGGAATGTAGTGCTCCTGACACCTTGATTTTAGGCCAGTGTGACCAATTTCAGACTTGTGACCTCCAGAATTCTAGGATAAAAAGTTTCTATCATTATAAGCCACTGAGTTTGTGGTAATTAGATACAGCAGCCACAGGAAACTAATACACCAATAAATAATTTTATCAGTTTTTAAACATAAGCAAATTTGAGGCATGTTGCTAATAATAAATTAGCACCACCCATACAGTCCCTACTGTGTGCCAGGCATCTTTTCACATGCTCCCGTGTTTTGATGTAGTCACTCTTCACAGCACCTCTATGGAGTCAATCACTTTAATTATCACCATCTTAAATTTGCAGAAACTGAGGCATGGAGATGCAAGTGGCAGAGTTAGGTCCTGGTTCAAGGACTAGGATTTTGTTTTCTACACTTGCTACAACTATACTCAATTGACCCCTAAATGCACATCTTTTTAAGCGTCAGTTAAGTTTACAACCAGCTAGGGCAAATAAACGAATACAGGCTGCAAGGCAATAATCACATTCCAGAAAAATTTAAATTTCTGGTCAAAAATTGTCAACAAAGTTCCAAAGTAACAAAATGAAGTTATTTCAAAAAATCCAAAATGCTATCTAACATCTGGGCAATCTCTAGTCATCACATATCTGCATCCCTGGCTTCCTACTGAGGTCTGCAAACACACACACACACAAGCACACACACACACAAGCCTTCACCAAATATACCCCAGGAAAGAATCTTCGAACACCACACTCACAAATTATACTGCTGAACATCCACTGCTGAGGCAACTTCTTATCTGCAAGGAGACACGATAACGCCCCATCCAATAGTCCTGCTCCCAGTATTTCACCAGTATAACCAACATTGTATACGCAGCCATATCTCCTTTTGAGGTTCCAGGTTTGAAGGAAATCCTCCCTACAACAGAAAGTACTGTGAGAGTCGCCCCACTGTGTATCCAGGTCCCTGGTTACCTGGGAGCTGACATTTTCAACGTGATTGTTCCCTACTTGAGGCAGACCAGAGTCAGTTATGAAACTCAATATCACTGGAAAATTAAAGGTGTTTTCAGCCTCTTTTTCCAACCAGATGGTCCCCTCTGGATCTTGCTGAGTGAACCCATCAAAAACTTTTCCCACTCATCGTCCCCTGAATATGTATGAACCACTGCACACTCGGTGCCATATTTCTCTAGCTCACTTGCTTTGTGAGGCTATGGAATGTAATGAAACCTGAAGCTGTTGGTCTGATTGTACTCAGCTATGCGTCTGATGCCGGAAGATACAAGTTCGGAACTTAAGTTTAATTTGCTCTGACTGTTCCTTACAGTACAAGCACAAGACAGCTTCTTCAACAGGCTACATCCTGGGGAGCACCGGTTACTTTCTCTTCTGCTGTACAAACCACAGAATGTAGAAGTGGGGTTTGAGCCACCAATCTTGTTAGCTTGACCCTCTAGTTGAGAGCTGGGTTGTGTCAACACTGAGTATTGAAAGAGGGCTCTCATAAACCACGGGTGGAAATGGCAGCAGATATTATTTTTGTTTGAGAGCATGCCAAGCCAATATCAAGACCTGAAAAATAATGTGTATAAAACTTCCACTGTTAGGGAATTTTATATGTAAATCTACAGATAAGTGGGCAACTTTGTAAAATATTCATCTTTGTATTGTTTATGGTAGTAAGAAAGCAGAGGCAACTTGAACATCTGCTGTAAGATGTAATATGCAATTTAGGTTTTAATATTAGAATTAGTAATAGAATTTCAATAGCCATTGGGATATGAGGTGGATCTATAGTCATTATCATGGAATGACAGTTTCATTGCATTCTTAAATAAAAAATGTAGCATATTTACAATATACGTTGTACATAGACGCATTATATATTATATTAATAAATATTATATATTATTTGATAAGGAGATATATATGTATAAATAGCATGTATATGATAAAGGTATATATACAAGTGTATATGTGTATGTATGTATAGTTTAATGTATATGCATAAGTGTATGGACATATATGTGTATATATGTGCATATATTTGTAATTATGAAGTAAATCAAAGTTTTCACTCCTGGTGGACTTTCAAGTGGCACCAATTTTTTCTTGGCTATATATTCTGTCTGCCTACAATTATAGATTATATGTGAAAGAATAATTTACTTTTAAATCAAAGAATAAGTCTCCTATTCAAAACTTGGGCAATAAATACATTTAATTTTTCACATTTTAGTCTTTAAATATTTGGAAGATGACTGAGCTGGTATAAATTTACATCAGAATCCTGCCCACATCTTCGCCTTTATCCTAAGACATAATTCACCTGATTTCTGCCAAATATTAAACCTCCATACCACAAGGTGTCAGCTGAAATATGTACTTCTCTTCTTAAAATATTCACTTTAGTTGCTGTAAGCTAAATTTTGAGGGATTCACTAACACGTAAACATCCAAAAGAGTCAGAAAATATGAATTTTTAAACACATAACATATCAGAAAAGTAAAATAATTATTTAGAGAATAGAAGAGAAATACATATAAAAGAATGCCCAGGGGCTGGCCCAATGGCACAGCAGTTCAGTGCACATGTTCTGCTTCAGCGGCCCGGGGTTCACTGGTTTGGATCCCAAGTGTGGACATGGAACAACTTTGCAAGCCATGCTGTGGTAGGAATCCCACACATAAAGCAGAGGAAGATGGGCATGGATGTTAGCTCAGGGCCTGTCTTCCTCAGCAAAAAGAGGAGGTTTGGCAGCAGATGTTAGCTCAGTGCTAATCTTCCTCAAAAATAAAAAAAGAGTGCCCAGACATAGTTGAGACTTACCCATTGGTGTAAACAACTCCAGTTTCCTAGAGTAAATTTCCCAGTTTTCTACAATCACTTTAAACTCTAAGTTGCCTCTTTCCTTTGCTCCTCTCACAGTTTAACGTCATTTGTACTGAGAATCTGTACCTCAATGGGCTGGGTGGAAATCCAGGGTCTGCCACTTACTTGCCATGTGATGCCGAGCAAGTCACTGGTCAAGCTTATCTTTGGCTCAAAGGGCATCATAGCAGCCCCTGTCCTCAGGGTTATTGTGAGGATTCTGTGTACTGTCCTCATAATAGTACCTGGCATTTAATAGTATCACAGTTTGGGCTATAAGTTTTAGGATCTCCGATCACTAAATAACTCTCCACTTTGGTAATTGTGGGAAAAGAACAAGGTCCAGAGTGAGAAAATTATATTAGTTTCTGAATTTGAAGATGGTCATTACATATAAGCTTATTTTCGTCACTTTAATTCCCTTAGCCTAATGTTTCGTATATATAAAGCAAACATTATAGTAAAAATGATTATAAAATTTATAATACTTTAGACTATAAATCCAAGGTTATAAAAGCATTTATTCTCAATAAAAAAGTAGAATTGGACCAGTTATCTGTTTTGAGACTGAAACCATTTAATACTTGCACAACACATGTTGTAGTCTTGTTCTTAAAAATACTCAAAGATTTTTGCAATCTTTCCAATTAAAAATAACCATTATTTTCAGGAAGTCCCAACTTTGGTCCAATTTATACAATCTTTCTCTTATGGAAAAAATTTTCCCACAGTTTATCCAAGAAGACAGGGAAGAAGCTGTCTTAATTGCAGCTTCATCATTTCCTCAGAAACTGAGGTCCAGAAACATGGATTTAGCTATGTTCAAATATGCTTCTTAATTTCATAATTTTAAATTTATTGATTATTCATTAAAATTACTGCTCATGCAGTTGAACAATGGAAACTCAGGAAAGAGAAACTTTGATAACGCCAACTGAAATATGTAATCCTAAACCTTGTTCTAACACCTACGTTTTCAGTCATAATGGAAAGAAGCATCTTTCTGTTTTCATAATTTAGCAAATGCCTACTTGTTGCATTTTCCTCCTCTTTTCTCAAAAGGATAATGGATATCTATGCTATATCTAGTAAAAATCCATAATCTTTCTTTGCAGCAGCCACAATTTTAAAACACTTAAATAGAAATGACATCAGAATTGGTGAATTTTGAAAGAAAGAAAGTATGATTTTTTTGGTTACAACTGCACCCTTGGCATGTAACACTGTGTGAGCTGGTAAAATACACCTAATTTTCTTTTTTAAGGAAGATTAGCCCTGAGCTAACATCCACAGCCAGTTCTCCAGTTTTTGCTGAGGAAGACTGGCCCTGAGCTAACATCTGTGTCCATCTTCCCGTACTTTGTAAGTGGGACACCTGCCACAGTGTGGCATGACAACCAGTACATAGGTCCACACCTGGGATCCAAACAAGAAAACCCCGAGCCACCAAAGTGGAACGTGCAAACTTACCCAATGCAACACCCAGCGGGCCTCAATACACCTAATTCTTTTAACTTCAGTTTCCATTACAACTCTTCAAACGTAGGATTCCAAGGAAATAGGAAAAAAAGAATTACAAACATATTAAAATGTGTATTTTTTAGTACTAATGCTTCTAAAATGGAATGACGTTCATTCACTCACTTAACTAATTTTTTTGACCACATATTCTCTATTAGGAAAGTTTTTGGTGCTTGAGATACATCAGGGAACAAAATGTAGACCCACATCCTTGCTTATCTGATGACTAAAATTTAATACAATAGAATGAGCTTAAAAATATAAGCAAAGAAAATAAAATAAAGCAATATCAGATAACCAAGAGTTGATGCTACAGGTATGTATTTATCACCTTTATATTCTTATCTAATTGTGAAAAACAAGGTGATATAGCAAGACAGAATCCTCAAACATTTTGCTGAAATTTAAGTCCCTAGGATTTTGAAAGAAGCACTCACTGGGACGTTTGACCAGGTCTTGGTAGGCATGCTGGTTTAAAAAGATGTAGACTCAATACAATCCCAAGTGAAAACAATATCAAAAATGCTTTTCATTTCAGTTCCTTATATTTTATGTTAACCTTTTGTTTTAAATAATCTTTCAATGTCATAAAATTATCTATCATTACAACTATTCTGCCACATGAAAATCACTTATTTAATGAGTCAGTATCTGAAGTTTCAAACATTTTGTTTTCACATTGTTATCAGACCCATTAGCACTACTTCACTTTGCCCAAAGTAAGTAGCATAACTTGGCAGAGATGTATTGACACTTTCTAGGCAAAAGAGGTCTGTATTCTCTTTTCTACACTAAATAATCATGTAGATATTTTCAGTTTCTCCAGTATTCTTTTATGTCTGAAATCTTCCTGGTATACAATAAAGCATGCAATAAATTTTTTAATAAGTAGGCTTTATACTACCCATTATTATAATTTTTATATTATATAAACATACATTTCAATTTATTGCATAAATGAAATAAATATGTAAAGCCAAGGGTTCAGTTAATTTTATGCCCGTATGCCTCACCTGTAGAAAGACCCCAGTGGGGTGTGTTGCTCAACATATATCAGGTCCTTGGTAAACCAGCCTAGCTGGCATCTGACAGAAAACAACCATGGATTTTATTAGCATATTACTCTCAGAAGAATATTTTTTGTGGGTCATTATTAGGATTAACTAAGCTGGCATCTGCACATTGTGCCACATGCTTCTCTCCTTTGGAAATTATCTGTCAATTAATGGCAATGTTTGGCACAAAAACAGAAGACCAGAAGTCAGAAGACATGCCCTGAGGCTCTCATATGCCTGTTGATTGGAAAAGGCAGTAATTTTCTCTAAATATCAGTTCCCTATCTCATATGGTGCTAATCTCTTCTCTAAATACTCAGTAGGACTTTGTGGAGATTAGAATCAAAACCAGATAATATATTTCTTTATGTCTTAGAGTGTAGAGATGTTTCCCTTTCATCTTTTATACATAATCTACAACACTGCCTATCATGTATAAGTATACACTTGGTAATTTTTAATTAACTTAAAATTATTATACTTTATAATTTTCTATCCATGGTAGTATATCACATTTTTTATAAAGAGTAATATCTAGTGACCACAGATTACCTTGTATATAAATTTGTTAAGATTACTGTGGGAAAATCCCTGGTTATCCCTTTAAGGTAGGACTAGTCTCATGAGTGAAGGGAGAGGGTACTCACCATTTGTATGAAGTAATTTTTTTTAAATTAAATCATATTAAAGCAGAGCATACAACAGAAAAGTGCAACAATTAGAAGTGGCAAGTTGATGAATCATCATAAAGTGAATACACCCATGTAGCCACAACTGAGGTGGGGAAATAGCCTCAGAAAAGTTCCAGTACGTCCTTGGAGAAAAAACAAAATTCTGAGATTGGACTCAAGAAAGTGGCAAGGTAGTAAAGACTAGAGGAAGTGACTAGTTCTTCAAATGTCAACACACCAAATCAGATATTGAAGAACATGAAAAATCATGGAAAGACTGCAGTATAAAGCAACACAATAGTTTTTTAGTAATCAATCTCAAAGAAATGGAGGTCTGTGATTTACCAAATAAATAATTCAAAACAGTTGTTGTAAAGCAGCTTAGTGAGGCAAGGGAGACAAAAAAAGACAATTCGATAAGATCAGTAAAAGCAATACATGAGTAAAACGAGAAGTTCTTCAAAGAGGTAGAAATCATAAAAGGGACCAAACAGAAATTCTGGACCTGAATAATACAATAAGTTAAATTAAAAAATGCAACAGAGAACATCAACAGCAGACTTTATCAAACAGAAGTAAAAATTTATGCACCAATGAAAGATCATTTAAAATCATCTAGTCTGAGTAGAACAAAGAATAATAGAATGATAAAGAATGAGGAAATCTTATGATAATTATGAGAAACCATTGAAAGTAAACACTCCATGCAGTTTAGAGTCCTAGAAGGAAAAGAGAGGGGCAGGAAGCTTAATCCAAGTTCATTAAGACAATAATATTCCAAGCTATTGTTTAATGATTTAAATATTAAGCTATTTTTTAACTTATAATAAAGCTGTTAGAAGCAAAGTCAAAGAATAAATTTTAAAAGTTGCAAGACAAAAAAGAATCCGCAGATAAGAGGAACCCCCATAAGGCTATCAGTGAATATTTCAGCAGAAAATTCAAAGGTCAGAAACAGTGGCTTAATATGTTCAAAGTGCTGGGCAAAAACCTGCCAGCCAAGAATACTTCACTCAGCAAAGGTATCCTCCAAAAATGGAGTTATAAAGACTTCCCAAGACAAAAAATGCTGAGGGAATTCATCATCACCAGACCTGCATTGAAAGAAAACCTGAAAGAATTTATCCATGTTACAAATGAAAGAATACTGAGAAGTAACTTAAAAACATATGAAAATAGAAAACTTGATAGATAATTATATAGAAAAATAGATAATTATATATTCAAAGTCAAAATACTCTAATATTGTAATACGATGTAATAATATACTGAACTCTCGTAAAGGTTAAAGATAAAGTACTAGAAATAAAGCTACAATGATTTAATAATGAATATATAATATAAAAACAGGTAAACTGTGACATCAAAAACATAAAATATAAGGGAGGGGAATAAAAGTGTAGAATATTTGTATACAATCCAAGATAAGTTGTTATCAGCTTAACACACACTGCTATAAATATAGGATGTTTAAAGTAAGCTTTAACGTAAAAACAAGCCAAAACTTACAGTTGATACACAAAAATCAAATAGAAGAGAATCAAAGCATATGACTATCGAAAATCATCATTCATAAATAAAGGAAAAGAAGAAAGCAACACAAAGCAAGGGAAGACAAAGCAAGAGAAAACAATAAGATGGAATTAGTAAGTACTTAAGTAGCAATAATTATTTTAAGTATAAATGTATTAAATTCTCCAATAAAGTAGCTAAATGGATAAATAAAAAGATTGAACCGTATGCTGCCTACAAAAGACTTACTTCAGCTTTAAGAAGACACATAGGTTCAAAGTGAAGAGAATGATGGAAAAAAACATTTCATGCAAATGGAAACCAAAAGAGAACAGGGGTGGCTAGAATTATATTAGACAACATAGACTCTAGATGAAAAACTATGTGAAGATACACAGGAGGTCAATACAAAATGATAAATGGGATAATCCATCAAGAATATACAGCAATTGATTTTTTTTTTGGTAGGAGCAAAATGGTGGGGTGAGCTATACCCAGGACTCTCTCCCCTCCAAACTACAACAAAAGAACCAAATTTCAACCAATAACTCTAATAAGACCGTCAGAGACCTACAGCAACAAGAACTTGGAGGAGGGACAGAGAGGCTGCAGCTGGCATTGGAGACGCTGCAACAGGGTAAGAGAGAACTTCACTCCCTCCCCAAGAGACTGGGGTCACTGCCGCGGGTGAGGGAGGGAGTGGGGGAGGGGCCACGCGAGCAGGTCATCATCCAGGACTCCCGCTGCTAGTGCAGCAGAAACCCGCTGACAGGGGAAATCTTCCGTGTGTGGGAACCCCATCAAGCCAGGGCCCCAGGACACCAGAGAGCCAGAGCTGATAGGAATCCTGATCAGCACGCGAGAGAAAGTGCCCCTCCTCCACCAACCTGCACTGCGCACCCACCATCACAGCTGAAGGCTGAGGGCTCAGCATGCGTGGCTCTCGACCCCTATCTACTGGCAACAGAGTGTAACTGCAAGCGAATACTGCCATGATGCGCAAAAACTGCTCCTCTACCATTCAGCAATTTATAAAAGCTCCAGACTAGAAGGAAAACAATAAGAACACAGAATTAAGTCCTGAGGACTTGGAAATAGGTAAACTAAGTGAAAATGAGTTCAGAGTAGCTATCATAAAAAAACTCAATGAGGTCGAGGGAAAGATTGAGAAAAACGTCAACGAATTCTGGAGTTACTTCACAAAAGAGATTGAAACTATGAAGAAGAATCAATGAGAAATACTAGAGATGAAAAATACAATAGGCCATATAAAACAGAACACGGATTCCCTGAATGCCTGTGTAGACACCATAGAGGAGCAAATTAGCATAATCAAAGATAGACAGGATGAATGGCAACAGACAGAGGAAGAAAGAGAACTAAGGATTGAAAAGAATGAGGAAAATATCAGAGTAATAGTGAATTCAATGAGGAGAACCAATTTAAGAATCATCGGAATCCCTGAGGGCATGGAAAAGGAAATTGGGGCAGAAAGTGTGCCTAATGAAATTATAGAAGGGAACTTCCCAAATCTAGGGATTGAGGGAGAAATGTGTGTGGAGGAAGATTTCAGATCTCCTAGATTTGTCAATGTAAAAGGACCTACTGCAAGGCAGATAGTAGTAAAAATGACAAAAATGAATGACAAAGAAAGAATACTAAGGGCAGCAAGACAAAAGAAAATAACCTACAAAGGAACTCCTATCAGACTTTCAGTGGATTTCTCTACAGAAACCTTACAAGCTCCAATAGAATGGAGGGACATATTCAAAACTTTAAAAGAGAAAAATCTTCAGCAGAGAATACTCTATCCAACAAAAATATCCTTCAGATATGAGGGAGAAATTAAATCTTTTCCAGACAAACAAAACTTAAGAGAATTTGTAACCAAAAGTCCTCCACTACAAGAAATCCTCAAGAAGGCTGTCATACCTGAAAAAAGAAAAAAAAGGAGAAAGGGGTCACAAACCACAGAGTAGGGAGACAGATAGAACCAGAATAGGACAGCAAATATTCAACTATAGCATTAGGATAAATATAAGGAAAGCACCAAAGCAAAGATGATCTTATCAGTCTAACTACAAACTCATAACACAAGTTGGAATAAGAGATGAAAATAATAATCTAGGAGGGGAAGAGCAAACGGACTAAATCAGTCTAGGACAAGGAAGTAAGAGACCACCAGAGAATACACTATATTATACACAAGATTCTAAATACAAACTTCAGGGTATCCACTAAATGAAAACACAGAACAGAGCCACAAAACATAAAGAAGGAAAAATCTAAGAAACCCAGCATAAGAAATTGCAGAAGTCAATGAGTAAGCTAAAACACACAGGAGAAGAAACAAAGGTAATGCAGGAAAACCAGATAACGAGTGACAGAATGACAGCAGTAAGCCCACATGCATCAATAATCACCCTCAATGTAAACGGATTGAACTCTCCAATAAAAAGACACAGAGTGGCAGAATGGATTAAGGAAGAACATGCAAAATTTTGTTGCATCCAGGAAACACGCATCAGCCCCAAGGACAAAAACAGGCTCAGAGTAAAGGGGAGGAAGACAATACTTCAAGGTAATACTGAGCAAAAGAAAGCAGGTGTCGCAATACTTATATCATACAAAACGGATTTCAAAATAAGGCAGGTAAAGAGAGGCACAGAAGGGCAATATATAATGATCAAAGGGACACTTCATCAAGAAGAAATAATGTTTATAAATATCTATGCACCAAACACAGGAGCACCAAATTTCATAAAACAACTATTAACAGGCCTAAAGGAAGATGTTAAAAACAACACAATAATAGTAAGGGACCTCAACACCCCACTCACATCAATGGACAGATCATCCAGATAGAAAATCAACAAGGAAATAGTGGAGCTAAATGAAAAACTAAAACAATTGGACTTAATAGACATATAAAGAACATTTCATCCAAAAACAGCAGAATACACATTCTTCTCCAGTGCACATGGAACATTCTCAAGGATAGGCCATATGTTGGGAAACAAGGAAAGCCTCTACAAATTTAAAAAACACTTGAAATAGTAACAAGCAGCCTCTCCAATCATAATGCTATAAGGCTAAAAATTAATTATAAGAAAAAGGCTGAGAAAGGCATAAGGATATGGAGACTAAACAATACACTACTGAACATGCAATGGATCATGGAAGAAATTAAAGAAGAAATCAAAAAATACCTGGAGACAAATGAAAATGATAACATGCCATACCAACTCATATGGGATACAGCAAAAGCTGTATTAAGAGGAAAAATCATTGCAATACAGACACATCTTGACAAACAAGAAAAATCCCAAATAAGCAATCTTAAACTACACCTAACTGATTAGAGAAAGAAGAACAAACAAAGCACCAAATCAGCAGAAGGAGAGAAGTAATAAAAATCAGAGCAGAAATAAATGCTATTGAAATGAAAAAGGCGGTAGAAAGGATCAATGAAACAAAGAGCTGGTTCTTTGAGAAGATAAATAAAATTGACAAACCCCTACCCAAACTTACAAAGAAAAAAGGTGAGAAAGCTCAAATAAACAAAATGAGAAATGAAAGAGGAGAAATAACAACAGAGTCCGCAGAAGTACAATGGATTATAAGAGAATACTACCAAAAATTATATGCCAACAAAATGGATAACATCGAGGGAATGGATAAATTCTTGGACTCCTACAATCTCCCAAAGCTCACTCAAGAAGAAGCAGCCAATTTGATCAAACCAATCACAAGGAAAGAGATTGAAACAGCAATCAAAAACATCCCAAAGAATAAAACCCCAGGACCACATGGCTTTCCTGGGGAATTCTAACATCATGATCAAGTGGGATTCATACGAGGGACTCAGGGATGGTTCAACATCTGCAAATCAATCAATGTGATATGCCACATCAACAAACTGAGGAATAAAAACCACATGATCATCTCAATAGATGCAGAGAAACCATTTGACAAGATCCAACAGCCATTTATGATAAACACTCTGAACGAAATGGGCATAGAAGGCACCTACCTCAACATAATAAAGGCCATATATGACAAACCCACAGCCAACATCATACTCAATGGGCAGAAAGTGAGCTCCATCCCACTGTAAACAGGATCATGACAAGCATGCCCTCTATCACTAATCTCATTTAACATAGTACTGGAGGTCCTGGCCACAGCAATCAGGGAAGAAAAAGGAATAAAAGGAAGCCAAATAGGGAGGGAAGAAGTGAAACTCTCAATGTTTGCAGACGACATGATCTTATATATAGAAAAGCCCAAAGAATCCATTGGAAAACTCTTAGAAGTAATCAACAACTACAGCAAAGTTGCAGGGTATAAAATCAATTTGCATAAATCAGTAGCATTTCTGTATTCTAATAACAAACTAGCAGAAAAAGAACTCAAGAACACAATATCATTCACAATCGCTACAATAAGAATAATATACCTCAGGGTGAATTTAATTAAGGAAGTGAAAGACTTATACAATGAAAATTGCAAGGCCTTTCTGAGAGAATTGGATGACAACATAAGGAGATGGAAAGACATTCCGTGTACATGGATTGGATGAATAAACATAGTTAAAATGTCCATTCAACCTAAATCAATCTACAGATTCAACGCTATCCCAATCAGAATCCCAATAACATTCTTTACAGAATTAGAACAAATAATCCTAAAATTCATATGGGGCAACAAAAGACCCCGAATTGCTAAAGCAATCCCGAGAAAAAAACAAAAAAACAAAATGAGAGGCATCACAATCCTTGTCTTCAAAACATAATACAAAGCTACAGTAATCAAAATAGCATGGTAATGGTACAAAAACAGGTGCACAGGTCAATGGTACAGAATTGAAAGCCCAGAAATAAAACCACACATCTATGGATAGCTAATCTTCGAGAAAGGAGCTGAGGGCATACAATGGAGAAAAGAAAGTCTTTTCAACAAATGGTGCTGGGAAAACCGGAAAGCCATATGTAAAAGAGTGAAAATTGACCATTCTTTCTCACCATTCACCAAAATAAACTCAAAATGGATCAAAGACCTAAAGGTGAGACCTGAAACCATAAGCCTTCTGGAAAAAAATGTAGGCAGTACACTCTTTGACATCAGCATTGAAAGGATCTTTTTGGACACCCTGTCTTCTCAGAGAAGGGAAACAATAGAAAGAATAAACAAATGGGACTTCACCAGACTAAAGAGCTTCTTCAAAGCAAATAAAAGAGGGTTGAAAAAAAAAAAAACAACCCACTAACTGGAAAAATATTTGCAAGTCATATATCTGACAAAGGCTTAATATCCATAATATATAAAAAACTCACACAACTCACCATCAAAAAATCAAACAGCCCAAGCAAAAAATGTGCTGGAGACATGAACAGACATTTCTCCAAAGAAGATACATCAATGGCCAATAGGCACATGAAAAGATGTTCATCGTTGCTGATCATCAGGGAAATGCAAATCAAAACTACACTAAGATATCACCTTACACCCATTAGAATGACAAAATATCTAAGACTAATAGTAACAAATGTTGGAGAGGTTGTGGAGAAAAGGGAACCCTCATACACTGCTGGTGGGAATGCAAACTGGTGCAGCCACTATGGAAAACAGTATGGAGATTCCTCAAAAAATTAAAACTAGATCTACCAAATGAGCCAGCTATCCCAATGCTGGGCATCTACCCACAGAGCTTGAAGTCGGCAATTCCAAAAGTCCTATGCACCCCAATGTTCATTGAAGCATTATTTACAATAGCCAAGAAATGGAAGCAACCTAAGTGCCCATGAACTGATGACTGGATAAAGAAGATATGGTGTATATATATATATATATATGTATACAATGGACTACTACTCAGCCATAAAACAGAACAAAATCGTCCCATTCGCAACAACATGGATGGACCTTGAAGGAATTAGGTTAAGCGAAATAACCCAGTTAGAGAAGGACAATCTCTGTATGACTCCACTCATATGAGGAATTTAAAAATGTAGACAAAGAGAACAGATTAGTGGCTACCAGGGGAAAGATGGGGTGGTGGGTGGGCACAAAGGGTGAAGGGGTGCACTTACAACGTGACTGACAAACAACAATGTACAACTGAAATTTCACAAGATTGTAACATATCATTAACTCAATAAAATTTTTAAAAAAGAATATACAGCCATTGTAAATATAAAAGTACCAAACATAGGAGCAGCTAAATACATTAAGCAGATTCTAACAGATATGAAGAAAGAAATAGACAACAACACAATAATAGTAGTAGGTTTCAATAAGTCACTTTCAACAATGGAAACATTGTCAAGACAGAAAATCAATAGGGAAGCATTGGATTTAGACTATTCATTAGAACAAATGAACCTAGTGGACAAAGGCAAGGCAATCCATCCAAAGTTGCAGAATATTCATTCTTCCAAAATACACACAAAACATTCTCCAGGATAGATCATATATTAAGTCACAAATAAGCCTTACCAAATTTAAGAAGATTGAAGTTATAGCAAGTATCATTTCTGTCCATAATGGTATGAAAATGGAAATCAACAATATGTGGAAAGGTGGAAAATCTATGAATGTCTGGAAACTAAACACTCCACTCATAAACAGCCAACAGGTGAAAGGAGAAATCAAAAGGGAAATTAAGGAATATCTCAAAACAAGTGAAAATGGAAACACAACATGGAAATCAAAACACAAAATGAAGACCAAAATTTATGGGATGCTGCAAAAGCAATTCAGAGGGAAGTTTATAGAATTAAACTTGTAATTAAGAAATTAGAGAGAGAGTGATGTCACCAAGATGGCGACATAGGTCATTCCCGATCACTCCCCTGCACAAGAACAACTGACAATGTTATCACTGAGAAAATCCTATAACATTGGGCTGAAGCTGAAGCACCTTCTCTTCACCACGGAGACAGAGACAGACTGCATTATACGGTTAAGAGGATAAGCCTTTCTCCCATGCTTGTTCAGCACCACACTAAAAGGTCTCTCCTGAGCCTACAGTTCTGCCAGGGGGAAAAGAGAGACCAGCATGGACAGCCAGCGTCCCCAGCCTTGTAGATCACTTCTTGGGATCCTCCACTCTGCCCTTAGACCATAGTGTTGGCAAGGGAATCTGTGGGGCTTAACCAGTGGGAATCTTATTGTGAAAAAGAAGCAAGGAGGAGCTCATGAAAATCAACACTCAGATCTAGGCACACTGAGTTCCTACCTGTGGCTCCCAAGTAGATGTCACAACCACCAGTTATGCTCATCTGCAGAGGAAATATGGTGGTACAGTCTGACTAGAACTCAACAGGGTGCATCTGTTTGTTTGAGGCCCTCAAACAAAAAAGGCTTGCTGGACTTGGAGCCTTGTTGGCCCCTATCAAGGCAAGGGAGTTGAGTCATGGCATGGCCCACTAGATCCCAGACCCAACTGACCAGAAGGCTTGCACAGAACACCTAAAACTGTATAGTCCAGCAATGCTCAAGCAGTGTGTATGGTAGGCAGAGCTGAGTGTTCACAGAGCAAAGACAGTGGCACCTTTTGGCCAAGAAACTTAAGTAGCAGTTCAGCTTAAGTCAAGACCACAAACAAAAGGCTTTCTGGGCTCAGAGTCAGTTTCCCTCCTCTGCTCAGGCAAAGGAGCTAATTCATAGCCTCATCCATTGCTGAACGTAGCTCTTTGTCTTTTCTGGTGGAAAAGGGCACCTGCGAAGCAGCTTAGAGCTGGCCTTTCTATTCTGCTCTTGCAGGGGAGCTAATTTATAGCCCTTTCCATTGCTAAGTGTAGCTCCAGATGCCACCCAAACAGAAAGCCGGGCTGCAACACCTGAAAAGCTTCATAATCTAGCAGTACTCAAGCAGAAAGTCCAGCAGGCAGAGCTGATCATCTGCAGAACAAATCCAGTGGCCCCATCCACTTAGGGACTTTGGGGCACAAATCACCTTGAATGATAAACATAACATAAAGAAGTCAAAGGCCTTGATAGCCTTGTAGTTGGTTCTCCTGCTTCGCATGAGTAGCGGAACTAATTCTTAGCTCGACTCTTTGCTGAATATAGCCTTCAGCCCCCTGACCAGGGAACTAAGCAAAGCACATGGGAAGCTGCTTAGCACATCCAACAGCCCAGATTACCATGACACTTGCGCTGAGGGCACAGCCTGTGGTTTTACTCATATTCAGAGCAAAAGAGAGGTCCTGACCACGTAGTGAATTCAGTGTACAATCTTGCCTGATTTGTGTCCCCAAACAACAAACTATGTAAGCCCTAGAGCTCATTCTGCTGCTCTGACAGGGCAGAAAGTCTAATTCATAGCCCTGACTACTGCTGAGTATTGAAAAATCTGATAACCATGACCAGATAATACAGGCACCCACTGAGTCCATCCTACAGCATCACTAGGCAAGGATCCAGCTCAGTGATCCATCCAAATCCTCTGAGAAGCAACAACCAACCACCAACCTCAGTGCTCAGGTAGTAGTGCCACCCCAAAATAGGCCTTGATAGCAAACCACACCTATTCCAAAATGCTACCAACAGACATGTCCAAAAACCCAAACTGATCTAAGTGGTGAAAAACTGTTTCTGCCCAAGTGAACTTGAAGAATCTGGAAAAAGATATCACTTACTCAAATGTGCAGATACCAAGTAAAGAATCAAGTATCATGAAAAATCAGGTGAACATCATACTACCAAAGGAAATTAATAAATCACAAATAATTGACCATAAAGAAATAAAGACCTGTGAACGGTCAGGCAGGAAAAAATATTTTTTTCTTAAAGATGTTCTGTAAATTCTTAAAACATCAACAACTGAAAAAAATTAGGAAAACAATCCCTGAAAAAAGAGAAGTACACCAAAGAAATAAAAAGAATCAAAATAAACAAAAAAGAAAACAAGAATCCTAGAGCTGAAAAAAATAATGACTAAACTGAACTGAATAGAGAGCTTCAAAAGGAAATTCAACCATGTAGAAGAAACAATCAGTGACCTAGATGACAGAATACCTTAAATTATCCAGTCAGAGAAGCAAAAGAAAATAGAAAGAAAAAAATAGAAGAAAGCCTATGAGACAGTCAAAAGAAAAATATACACATTATGGGAATTTTTGGAGGAGGAGAGTAAAAGAAAGGGACAGAAAGTGTATTTAAAGCAATAATGTCTGAAAACTTTCCAAATCTGGGGAGAGAATTGGACATTGAGATACATGAAACCCAAATCACCAAATAGAATGAACCCAAATAGTGCAACACCAAGAAAGAAATAAATGAAACAGAAAATATAAAAACAATAGAAAATACTAATGCACCTAAGAGTTTGCTCTTTGAAATGATAAACAAAATTGACAAATCCTTAGCTATACTAACCAAGGGAAAAATAGAACCCAAATCAACAAAATTATTAATGTAAGAGGAGGCATTACATTTGATTCCACAAAAATACGAAGGAGCGTAAGAAGTGACTATGAACAGCTTAATGCAAAGAAATGCGACAACCTAGAAGAAATGAAAGACAATTTTAGAAACTTACAACCTACCAAGACTTTATCAGAAAGAAAAGGAAAATCTGAACAGATCAATTACTAGTAAGAAGATTGAATCAGTAATCAAAAATCTCCCAATGAATAAAAGGTCAGGATCAGATGTCTTCACAGATGAATTTTACCAAACATTTAAAGAATAATTAATGCCAACTTTTCTTAATCTCTTCCAAAAAATCAGAGTAATGAATACTCTGAAACTCATTTTATGAGGCCAGTATTTCCCTGATATCAGAGTCAGAAAAGGCAATGCAAGAAAAGAAAACCACAGGTTAATATATCAGATGAATATAGATGTAAATATGTTCAATTAAATATGGCAAATAGAAGTCGTAAGTTCATTAAAAGGATCATTCACAACAATCAAGTGGGATTTATCACTAGTAGACAAGGATGGTTCAATATACACAAATCAATAAATGATACAGCACATTAATAGAATAAAAGATAAATTCATATAATCATCTAAATAGACACAGAAAAAGCATTTGACAAAATTCAACATCCTTTCATGAGAAAAACTCTTAACAAATTAGGTTTAGAAGGAATTTACCTCAACATGATAAAGGCCACATATGACAACCTCACAGTTAATATCATACTCAATGGTGAAATCTTGAAAGATTTTTCTCTAACCAGGCACAATAAAAGGGTGCCCACTCTTGCCAGTCCTATTTGTCCTAGTATTGGAGTCCTACCCACAGCAATCAGTGAATTAAAGAAATGAAATATATATATCAGAATTATAAAGGAAGTAGGAAAAATGTCTCCATCTGCAGATGACATTACTTCATATATAGAAAACCCATAAGTCTTGACAAAATAACTGTTAGCTCCAATCAACATATTTAGAAAAGTCACAGGATACAAAATTAATACAAAGATCAATAGCGTTTCTATACAATAACAACAAATTATCTGAGAAAGAAATAAGGGAAATCATCTCATTTACAACAGCATAAAAAACTACAAAATACTTAGGAGTAAATTTAACCAAGGAGTTGAAAGAAAAGCTACAAGGCATTGATGAAAGAAATTGAAGAAAACAAAAATAAACAGAAAGGTATCCCACATTCATGTATTGAAAGAATTATTATTGTTAAAATGTCCATACAACTCAAAGCCATGAATGGATTCAATGCAATCACTAACAAGATTCTAATCGAATTTTTTATAGAAGTAGAAAAAAATTAAAATTTATGTGGAACCACAAAAGATCCCAAATAGCCAAAGCACTCCTGAGAAAGAAGGACAAAATGGAAAGCATCACACTTCCTGACTTCAAGCTATATTACAAAGCCATAAGCTGTGGTTTATAATGGTGATATAGGAAGATCCTGCACTCACCTCTTCTCATGGACACACTGTCTACAGCTACTTATGAAAAGTTTCCTCTGGCAAAAACCTAAAGGCTGGCTAAGTGATGACTACATATTGGGCAAATGAGAAGAAAGCAACTTCAAAGCTTGTAAGAGAGTTTAGGACAAAGTCTTGTGGTGTCCCATAACCAGAATGGAAGTCAAAAACTGAAAGTGTTGCAAGAAATGATGCTTGTTGCAGTATTAGCTGACCATTTGAGTGGCAGATATGTGTCTATTTTTTCTCTTTTTCTTCTCATACCTTTTCTGTTTTACTTTTTTTCCTCAAGTATTCAGTTAAATCTTTTAAAATATTTAAGAAATTAATTTGTTTCTTTCTCACCCCTTCTCCCCACAGCTCACTCCATGGATAAAATCAAGTTTACATCTTCCCCCTAGAAGAAGTTTGTACACACATCTATCAGGCTCTAACTCACATTGCTGCCATCTGAGGGACTGGCACCTGAATCAGCTAACTCTGAGAGCTGATGGAAATTAGCATTCCCAAAAACCTAGGACCACAGAGAACAAATTGGTGGTTTTTAATGGGCACATGAGCATTTGCAGCAACTATTTCCCCTGACTCAGCACAGAGCAGAGGACAAAATCTCAGCTCTAAGTTTCTCTGCTAAAGATGTTAGACTGTATATTTAACATCCGGAGTTTGCTGCCCAATGTTGGGTTTCCAATTAGCCTTCATTTAGGAGCTGAGGGATCAGGCAATTAGTAGCTTTCAGGAATCTTGGAATGGTGTGAGTGCGTTCCCCCCACCTGAAGGACACTGACTAGACTTGGTAAATCCCTAACTTTTTGAGAGTCACTGAGAACAATGACAGCAGTTTTGACAACAAGGAAGGTTACAGAGTCAACCAGAATCTCTGGCTGGGCTAGTTGGAGAGATTCATGTCCTAAACAATGCTAGTCTTTGGAGAGGTGGTGGTTTTATCTAATGTGTAGAAACCAACATAAGGAGTCAACAAAAGCAAGGAATGGGAAATACGTTTCAAAAAAATCAGCAAATAAGTGTTTCAAAACCAACCATAATCAAGTAGAAATAAGTGAATTACCCAAAATAAAACTAGAAATAAGAGTGATAAAGATTGAGGTCTTGAGAGCAAACATGATTCAAGTGAGAATTTCAACAAAGACATAGAAAATATAAAAGGTACCAAAAGAAATCATAGGGCTGAAGAATAATGTAACTGAACTGAAAAACTTAGTAGAGAGGATCAACAGCACACGAGGTCAAGCAAAAGAAAGTTTTGGAAAACACAAAAATAGACCAATGGGAATTTTCCTATTGAAGGATTCAAAAGAAAGAAGAAGGAAAAAGAGTAAAGATAGTTTATGAGACTTATGGGACACCATCAAATGGATCAATGTATGTATTATGTGAGTGCTAGAAGTAGAACAGAGAAAAAAGTAGTCGAAATTTGATTAAACAAATAAAGTTTGAAAATTTTCCAAACCTGGGGAAAGAGCTAAACATCCAGATGAAGAAGTTCAAGACAAACAAAAAGATGAATCCAAAGACTCTCATCAAAACACATCATAATGAAATTGTCAAAAGCTAAATACAAAGAGATAATTTTGAAAGCAGCAAGGGTAAAGTGACTTGTTATATACAAGAGAACACCCATAAGACTATCAGTGATTTTTCAGCATAAACTTTGCAGACCAGAAGGGAGAGGGGTAATGTATTAAAAATGTTGAGGAGAAATGTCAGCAACACATGGGATGAGCTGTCCCTTTTATCTCCCCATTTTAACTACAACTAAATGGATATTTATTGACCAGTGGAGGATAGCCACATGTCACAATTGGATGTCTGAGAGACCTATGCAGCTATACATATGAAAGTGGATGAACCAGGCCCTTGGAAAGTAGTGGAGATAGGTATGCACCACTCTATGATTCTCTGGTAGCCCTATGTGTATGTGTTTCCCAGTATATGTATGAGATCACCAAACCAAGCCTCTGCAGTCCTAATCAGTGGGCTTGGCTTGGAACCCATGAAGAAGCCCTACTCACTAAGTACAGCAGCCCAGCCAGTGTGACCATAAGAAGAGGTGGCAGAAGATATGCACATATGTGAACACTTT